>NW_027223326.1:7761768-7842906 GCF_030449975.1 Polyergus mexicanus | reverse complement strand
AAGCAGTGGTATCAACGCAGAGTACTAAATCACCTATATATGTGCAAACATTTATTTGTGTCAAGAATATTTTTAATAATATTAATGATGTTATATTATAATTAATGATGTTCCTTCCGTTAATTCGTTAAATAGTGAATTTTGCTATAAAAATCGATAAGTTTAAAAGTTTCTTCAAAGGAAAATAACCACTGCCATTATTTAGAGCGACGTGCAAAATCAGGATGTCCATTCCCTGGAAAAACATGGAAAACCTGGATTTTACAGGGAATTTTTTTAAATGGAGAAACCAGGAAATTTTATCGAGGAATTTTTAAAACTCTCCCCTTGATAACTTTGCTCTTATACAGCAAGCAATCGGCAATGCATCGATAGATCAAGTTGTAAATCATGTATTTAAACTGTCATAAATATATATCTATCTTTGTTTATATATTCAATGTTTTAACAAAATATTAAATGTGCAAGTATTCTTTGTCTCAATTTTTAGTAATAAAAAATGAATATGTTATGCAAGTTAAAAATTTTAATTTTAATTTTTAGTAATAAAAAATTATATGCAAGTTAAAAATTTTTATCTTGATGAAAACTATTTAGTTTTTTTTTTTTTACAATATATTTGTAGATCTAGCACTTGAAATTTAAATGGCTTTGTATTTTTCCCTCATGTGAGTGAGAAGCATTAAAAAACGTGTACATAAAAAAGAAACTTATTTTAGGAAATAGCACCAAAAGATCTTTAAAATGTTTTCATTACTTGAAATTTGGAATAAAAATATTTGGAAGATTAGGGAGTTTTTTGGAAATTTTTTTACAAGATATGAGTAGAGACATCCTGAAAATTCTGAGCGAGCGGATTTTCAAAAGTGCGAGCTCGGTTTTTTTTTTTTTTTTTTTGCGGGCCGTGTCGCGCAACGTGAAATTGCAAAACCGCGGATATGTAAAATCGCTCGCGGTTGTCGAAAAAGTTCTTCTAAATATATAATACGATCGATTAAATTATATTTTGATGTGCATTATATACATATTTTAGAAACGACATCTCGCGCTGCCGCGAATTGTTGAATTTTTTTAATCCCGTTATCGCGAGAGGGAAAGGGGGAAGCTGGTTCGACTGAAAATTGCGTACGCTGCTCCGCCATTAATCTTTCACACTTCTATCGCGTACGAAGATCATATCTCCATATCGAAATGCATTCCCGGCCGTTGCGCATCGCGGTACTGTAAAAAATCAAGCGCTTTTAGAGAACTGCCGGGATATCTCTTTTATGGAGCCGATTATGATGCTTTTATTCCGCGTTTTGAAACAGCGGAAAATAGTTAGATTTTTGTTTTCTGCCATTACATCAGAAGCGACCGTCAGAATCACGGATTGTTATATTGCATATGGTGTTTTTGTAAATGACGGGGAGTTTCTTTAATGGAATCGCTATCGTGTTTTACCAAGCGAAAATTTGATAGATGAACTTATCGCTATCGTTACTAGGTTCTTTTCAGTTGTGCGATCGAACGCTGTCGATCGAAGGTATCTAATGATTGAGGAGATTGCAGGTTACTCGTTGAGAATTTCAAGCGGGTATCACAAGAGGATTCTCTGCAATCCAACGAACGTCTCAAGTAGATACTCTGATTGCGATATATAATCTCGAAGAATAACGAGTATCATAAATTTGCACCTCCTGTAACAATTGCGCTCGTCTATAGAAATCATGCAAGCTTTTAATGGTGAAATTGTGTGGCGAATCGTTTTAAAAATGAAATTTTATTATCGCGCGTGTGTGTGTGTGTTAGACTCTGCTTTCAATTATTGTCAATCCAAATTTTTAGAAGAAGTATAATTTTTCTTATTCAAATAATGTAACAATAATGTGCTTTTTAGCTAGGGGCCAGTTTATGATTTTACTTCGATTTGATTTTTTCTATGCAAGCTTTACTTTAATAATTATCTCACTAATGATAACTCGTGTATGATCCATCGATCTGATGTTGTATCGCGATGTTTCTTTTTGGAGACGCGCAAATACTGGGAGAAAAAAAAAATAGAAAGAATGCGGTGGAAGATCGTTTCAGGAAGGGAATATAAAAATATGTGCTTAAGCCTTCAATCGCCCCAGCTACGTCGCGATTTACATGAGAAGACAAAAACTTGCTTTCGAGGCGTCTCCCTCTCCCCAATCTCGCGGCGAGCTTTCGCCGCGCCCGTAGCTTCTCTCCTTTCGCTCTCACAACCGCGCACACTCGCTCCGCACACACACACACACACACACACACACACACACACACACACACACATATATACACAAGATCGCGCGGTAGAGTGTGCGAGCGCGACGCAAGGAAAAGCTGGCTCAGCGGGACTCTCTCTCTCTCTCTCTCTCGCGCGCGGCACTTTGCATTTTACAATAGCAAAGATATTATGTAAAGCGTCTGTGCACGCGCAAGCACGATCACGCACCCGGCCTAACACACAGCACGCACACGTAGATCTGTCCGCGTTGCGTGTACTTAGTATACCTTAGCATACCTGGAGAAATATGGTATCGCGTAACTGGTAGTACACATATATACACGTGTCGCCCATATAATCTTTACATATGTACAAGTACCTCTGCGCGCACTTGAGCGTTTAAGCTCCCTCCTTTTCTTCCACACCGCGATACCGTCGTCGTCGTCGTCGTCGTCACTTATTCCATTCTAAATTCTCATCCGTGTACAAACTATCTACGCGCGAGCCTCTGTAGAAGAATATATATACATATATATTTTTGTATGCATACGACGTATCGGTAGAAGGACAGAATGGGAGAAAGAGAAAGGTAAATGGTTATGTCTTTCGTGTATATATGTATACACACACACACACACACACACAAATGCGCATTTAAATTCCGTCGTCTCTTTTTTGGCGAAGCTCTCCACCTTATCTTACGTAACATTTTCCGTCTATATCGCGTATATGTATGCGCGTGTTCAAGAGAGATATACTCATTGTTCGGCTAAGGGATGATAAGGAAAACGACGTTTCGGGTTAAGCTAATACCACCGATGTATTTAATAAGTAATGTTACATTGCGTGTGTGAATAATTTTATTACAATGGAGTTAGAAGAGTAAAACGGTGTCACGTTACACCTGCTGGCTTCCTATCGTTCCTCGCTTGCGTAATTGTTAATTAAAGCGGTGTAATAGGTATTTCAGTTTGTTATAATCGCAGATCGCGCTGGGTTGATACCGTTTATAAATTCTTTTGCCAACTACTCGCGGTAACTCTTTTGTCGCATAATCGGAGGAGTACAGTATTTATAATATAACGGTCAGAGACGTAAGAGGGATGCAAACTGCGCGCGAAAAGGATGACGTATCCTTTCCATTTACAATCCTCGGAGCATTTTGCTGGACTCAAAGGACTCGAAATATACGTTAGACGTACGCGAAGAAAAAGAGAAAGACCGCGCCGGTATCGGGCTAATATACGCCAAAGATGAAAGGATCTTGGACTCGTCTCGCGTCTCTACTTTCTGACTTATTGTTAGCCTTCCGGGTAGGGAGTTCCCGTCTTCACCGCCCTTATTGCTTCAGTCGTTGCATCCTCCTTATTCCTTCCCGCGTCGATCCTCGTGGAAAGGAAGAGCCTAGCCTAGCGCGCGGATATCGATTCCCTTTTCGCACGTGTGTACGCGTGTGTGTATTATGTATGTACGGTATGCTCCGCGAGGCCATCGGGTTATCTATACGAGGCCATTTTAACGCCGTGCATCGTCTTCGGTGAATTGCATTCCGTAGATACTGTCGCCGCTGCGCGCCGAGCTATCGCTCGTTGTTCATCGAGGCCGTTATGCGATTCACACGCACCGCCGCAATAGCGGGCGCGACGCGCGGAGGAGCGGGTTTGAAAAAGTCTCGAACACAAAGCGCGGGGATGGGGCGAACGCGGGCAACTCGCCGGTCGCGAATGAATTTCGTCGTACATGGAAAAAAAATTCAATCAAAATGACACATACGAGCGAGCCCTCCCCTGTCAGCGTTTTTTTCGTCTCCCCTTTCGCCTACCCTCTAACATACCGTTCTTGCGAGTGCGATCGTCGGTCCATTATCGCTTACAATTCCGCGCATCACGATACACGCTGATCGAGCTCGGGTGAAATTCAATAGCGCGTTTTTCACGTAATGTTTTTAGAAATAGGGATTGTCGGAAAATTTTCTCCTTTGATTCTTCGCCTGTGTAACTTTAAACGTTCTTAAATAACGCTACGCGACGCGTTATTCAGATATGAAGGCCGATGAAGTATGTCTTGAATCTTTTTTACGATTTATCTAGTTCTTCTGTTTTCTTATGGACACTTTCCAGAGTCATTATAATGTTTATATAGCGCCATTCACTCGGGGATGCATGAAATTTTTCTTTCCGCAAAAATATGACGAGTAAGATACTTGTGTCGCGAGAATTTTTAATAATTAATTTCCGATTTTTTTTCTTTCTATTCAAGCGTCGAACGTGAATTGCGAAATTCGAGACTTTAGTATGACTAAGATTAGATCTTTATTAAGTTATATATAATAGAAACATAATATTTTTGATATTTTTTGTAAATTTATGTACAATTTATATTTGCAAAGGAATGCAATATACAACAGCTTTAATAAAAAGAAAATATAAATAAATATTTTGTACAAGGGGTTTTTTGTAGAAGGGGCTTGATCTTTTTCTCGATATTATTATTTTTTAATTGAAAGATCTCTCGATTTTTTAAATTATTATAATTCATTCATTCATTTATTTATTTTTTTTATTTTCCGTATGCAGATAAGTGCAGATGTGTACGCATTTGCCGATATATATGCACGAAATAAGTAAATCATAATTAGCGAATTTTGGGTACTTTTTCCTATCCGTATCATCGCTGCTTCTTTTTCTCGGAGTGAGAGAACGGGAAGAATTCGAGTAGCGTGGGATTATTCGCATAACTCGCACACTTGACAATGCGGAAGATGAAGGTTATTTATGTGGCAGTTGTTAATTAAGTTTGTCCTGTAATCGGCGCAATCCACTTTACCGAGGAGAACGGTCCCGTATGTTCGCTCGATTCTCGAGTACGCCCACCGAACTGACCCGATACTCCACAATGTTACGGCATTGGTACACGTACATACATATATTTTACGTGCGAATGTAAGGCTTACGCGAGACACGCTGCTTTGTATTCGTATCTCAATGGTGAGAACTTTCTAACGATATTATGAACTAGGCTAATCCTCTCTTCTCCCGTTTCCACACACACCGATCCTCGCATATCTCGGCAATTTGTATCCCCGACACAACGATTCGGATAATTGTGTTTTATTACCCTATGAATTCTCCCGCCTTTTCCCTATCGAATTATATACGGAGTTTCGAGGGTAGTGAGTGTACTAATGGTTGACCCAACTTTGATTGCTTACTTTATTAGTACGTCGTTACCCGTCGCAAGCTTATCAAGCCACGCCGCGAACTGATATACGAATCCTGATTGTTCGACATATTAAAATTAAAATTTGCATCGAGTCTGTGTGAAGCGCTGCGCGATAAATATACGAAAGATGACGCTCTCGTGACATTAATAATGTTGTTGAAAAATGTAGATTTGAGGACCTAGCGATGGTGCTCGGTGGCAAGCGAGTAGCTATAAGCGATGATGAAAAACTGCGAGATACGCGAACTGGGTTAAGCCCTCCACGGTCTAGATTTTGTATTTTCAATCTTCTTGGAGCTGCCTAGAGCCAAGACCGCGCCATCAAGTTGCATAAAAGCGCAACCTTTGAAAAGGGCACGTGTGTGCTTCATCCAGCTTTCGACAAGAGGGTGCTCGCGACGAGGGGCACTTAGTTGGCGACGTGTAAGATGAAATACGTTCCCTTGGCGTTACACCAATTCCTAGGAACCCCGGCGGTCCACTTTAAACACACTCGAGCGGTATCTCCTATTTCAAAGCGTTTCGCAAGTTATTAGAATTATGCGCGGATACTAGCGGCCGTATCCGTCAGAAAGATACTACCGTGCTAGTAATTGTGCGGTTAATGTATGCAAAAACGATGCAAATTTATCGCTTGTTGCGCGAACGATTTGCATATCTGATGACGGATGCTTGTTGTAAAACGTTGCTATGCATTATTTAAGTACGCCCGCTGCATTTAACCCTCGCGTTTGCGCCGCGGCATAATACGTTGGCAAAGTTATATCTCCTCTCGTCAAACGTTATCGCACGGTTACGTTGATTTCAGTTTATTTAGTGCACGTCGATTCATAATCCTCGGCGAAATTGATCGACCATCTGGTCGCGATCCAGCGAGATTATTATCGCCACGTGTAACGCCCAACCCGCGCTACGTTAATGTACTCGCAATATCCATTCCAGCGATTAATCAGATTTCGCCTGTTGTCCGTACGTTTTTAATGCCTGAAGCTAATCGCGGCTCACGTTTTGTCCAAAACGCCCACCCCCCCCCATCCCGTGTGAACGCGCGAACCGGGACCGATAATGAATGTCGGCCCATGCAAATTGGGTTAATTGAGTTTCAATTCGCGCGCGCGAGGATCAGATTTTCCGTCGTAAATTTTTACTCGTGGCTTTTTGGGACTATTAACTCCGGTATACAAAATTCCAATCTAATGGCACGGGGCGCACGATACAATGACCCGCGGTGCTTCTTCTGCGACTCGACGTTGCGCGCGCGGAAAATTATCAGATGATATATACACGTCGCACATCGTCTCATCTCTACTTGACCTTTTTTTCCCCTTTTTTTTTTTCTTTTCGCTGAGGATATCGCGCGATTTGCTACGCTGTCGTTTAACCACCCTGTAACCGGTGGGTTTAAGCATCACACTCAGGGTGCGGGCTCATTAGACTCGATTAGTCTGCAAGCAGACACGCTTTTCTTCACGAGTGCACCGACCGTTTACGTATACGACTGCGGGACGTGTATACATCGGCGTGCAGTCTGCGCAAACTCGATGACTCATCATTAGAATTAAGGCATCTATCTTTGATATTACGTGGAGCTGAATAATTGGGTTAAGCAATCCCACAGAAATTGTTCCTAGGCAGAGAAAGGGTAAGAGAGATTTTCTAATATTATTTTTCACAAACTTTTATCATATAAATATGATAAATTTGGATTGACGGTTAATTAAGACTGTTGACGATTAAATTTTTAAATTAGAATTTGATATATAATATTGAACGAGATAGAACGTACTATATATTTAAGTGACAAGCCGTGTCATCTGCTGTATTGTCACGACGGTTGCGTTGTCATTACACGGTACGACATTCGCTTTGGCATAGTGAATATTTGGCATGCGGTACGAATAATAGAAGCACTCGTACATCGCACTGGAATCACGCGGTGCTCCGTATAGGCTCGTTAAAATGTATCACGTGCCATGGCTCGCGTGTCGCACGAAGACCGACGCAAGTCTCTGGATTTCCGACTCGTAATGTCATTGGCATACGGAAATGGCACTTTAATCAGTTTCAATCAGTTTGTGCCACGTACATGTGAATTTGTCGATCATCTGCACGAAGCCAAGTTAAGATTTAGATCGGATAAAAAGAAAAAAAAAAATAATAATAAAACTGTAAAAACTTTACGTGACGTAATATCACGAATAAAGTAACATGGTTGTAATCTGTAAAATGAATGTAACTCATTCAACGCGTTGGAATTATCAGTTTAAAACGATGTCGTGTCGTATCGTTCGCTCCGCCGGTATTTAATGTTAAATTTTTTAAGACATCCGTGAAATAATATTACTCTAATTAACGCAGATAGCATTTTTTAGAGTCTCGACGAGCCGTGACAATCATGTATCGTGTTGACAAGGATGATATTGCGTATGTGAGTTATTCTCCAAGTAATTTCTTGAATCACGATCGAGCCCGACATAAATATTGTATTTGATAAAAAAGGAACAGGGGCGTGCATACTAATACAGAAGTGTAACAAAGTCAAACGAGAATTATACCTGAATAAAACTTTGACCGAGTTCATTTAATTAGCATCGCAAACTTGTTCGCGATTAATCTTGCTGGTCGATGCATTCCTAACGTGTCAGCTAGTCATCGCAGGCGATCAAATCTTTACAGAATGAATCTAAGAAATAGACGGTGGTCAATTAATTATCTCGAGCATGTTGAGAGTGTTTCGCATTGCTTTGTGACGAATGTTTCATTTGCCAGACCGAACGAAAAACTTGGAGCGTGACGCGAGACTCGGTCACGGTTGAACACGCGGAACGCAATATCGTTCGTGACGATTAACCATGGCTGCTGAAATGCACATTGAAATCGGTGTTGTAAATATTCGAGTATCGAGTTGAACTATTCGGATAATTGAAATAGAAATAAGAAATTTTTTTTCCCGTGTCGCGAAGTACGTGCGGGAAATATTATTGAAAAGAGATTCGAATTTGTATAATATGTTAATAAATATTATCTTTAGTATTCGTAAAAGCAGTGAGTTTGTCAGAAATGCAATAAACCGTTTTCTTATATATTCTTGTAATATTTCGCGTGACGTATGTACTGTTATAAATTTTTATTCCGTGAAAAGGAAGAAAAAGGTTGCCAACGTCGATATAGAAGCTTGCGATTCTCATATGGTCTTTGTCGCTATCCTAACGTTGGGATAAACTCATTTTGTCCACAGCTTTCGACAGATTCTTGTTATCCTCTTTATGCCTCAGTGTTCTTTCTCGCTCGTTCGCGCGTTCTATTTCTATAGAGCTCTCTCTCTATTTCTATACTTCTTCTTTTTCTCTCACCCAAACACCAGGAAGGTCCATTATCTCGGAACAGACGACGAGTAAGCATTCGCTTAATGAAATCTTCGTAGTGATTTTACGAGGAAAGTTTTGTGAACTGTGTGGACGATAGGTGCAAGAGAGAGTGTGTGAGAAAAAGAGAGAGAGGGAAATTTTGAAAGAACGAATGGAAAGAGAACATTTATATTTTCTCTTTGCTGCTCCTTCGAGCATTGTACATGTAGTATAAACAATATTTTTACCCGGCGGTTTTCAAGATTTCTGAGATAAAGAGAGCATGCCTTGAATATGTCGGGGTGTTAAAATTTCATTAATTAATATAATTCAAATTACATGCGCGCAAAAGTAAATAATTTATTTTATAAAAATAAAAATGTTTTTACATTTCGCAAAAAAAAAAAAAAATGAAGATTATCTAACAATATTTCTTAATCGAGCATTAACTTTGGTTTGTCTTCTATATTTTTCACAAAAAGTATTATACGTACTTTTTGCGAGAGAGGATCAGATCTCCCCTCGACAAACCCGCATTAAACGGCTTGTTCGTTACGACGAATGATGCCCTTTGCCGCAAGAATTACTTATATTATGCAGAGACCGCGCGTGCTGCGCGTTTAAAATTGTAAGCATCATTCGACCGAGTTTCCGCGCTCGCCGCGCCAAGAGAATACTGAAATAATTTATGTCGGTCAATTTCTCTCGGCACGACCCCGGTCTGAATCTTTCATGCGGTCGTCCCGCGCGAGAATGCAATCGCTGCACCGGCTGAATTTTAAATAATGAAGTTCAGATTACATCCGCGAAGGGAGTTAAGGCCTCTAATAAACTGGAAAGGAGATCGTAAGGGATATAATTTAGAATTGGGCGCGAGGAGGATTAGTCTCGAAACCTACATCGAATAGATGCATCGACAAATTAATTGCGCAATAAATTACGGTTATAATCAAATATTACATGCGTTACGATACGTTTCTCGAACGAAATAAAGATCGGTTAATTGAGAGATTTCGAGGCGAAAAGTATAAAACCAGACCGCTACCTCCTTATTCTCGATCTAAATCCTACAAAATCGAACACCAGCTACCGGGCACATAGTAATCTTTTATTAAATCTCACCCCTCGCTACCCTTTTGCCTCACCCCTCTCCTCGAAAACTTGCTTTGGCCCCAATCTTCTTTACTCCCCCTTTCCCTCCATCTCTCCGGCAGCCGGTTGCCTTCTTTTAACCCATCAGACTGAGTTCCGACTACTTTAAATCCGGTTTCCGCACCACTAATGACAAACGTCTGCCTGATTTCCGTACGTTTGCTTTCCGTTTCGTCGATCGCGAGATATAAGATTTTACAAGAAACAGAAATCTCGAAATTCTCAGGCATGTACAACATAGTTTTGATAATATCTAGTTTAGCAATACGTGTATACCATATACTTAATTATTATACGGTTAATTCAATATACGGAACTCAATATTGAGCATTAAATGATAATTTACGGTCGCAAGACAGTGCTACTCGACAACAAGGAAACTTGCCGAACTAATTATTACCGTTTTACGAGCTGCCCTATTGATATGCTAAATCAATAGCACATTAGTGACCTGAACAGAATTGGTTCAGATCGAATGTGAGCCGTGTATCTATTCAGTTTCCCGCATCGTTATCCCGTTCAAATAACGAAACAACT
Source organism: Polyergus mexicanus (assembly GCF_030449975.1). NCBI lineage: Eukaryota > Metazoa > Arthropoda > Insecta > Hymenoptera > Formicidae > Polyergus > Polyergus mexicanus. Next base: position 7,832,421 of record NW_027223326.1, on the reverse strand, counting down.
GAATATTCAAATTATCGATTATCAAAGTTATGATTAAATTGATTCAAATTATCAGAGCGCGAACCGTTAGTCGCAACTGTTATGCTTTTAATTAGCGGCAAATAGAGCACTTGTCCTCCTATATCACATGAGAGTATTGATGATTTATTGCAAATCATCGGAGAAACAATTTGACAATAAATATCGAAAAAGCGAAAGTTTGAACAATGTTAATGAAATTCCGAGTGTCACATTTCAAGGAACGAACAAAGTCCTACCGACACGTTCTTATTAAATCCACGGTTTTGGTATTTAACGTGTTCAATTAATTTCGATATTCTTAAAAGGAAATTTAAACTTTCTCGAGTATGAAGAGGATGATATCCAGATTGTTGCGAAAATCCAATTTTGCTCATACTTTTTCTTTCTCTCCCATACGCGCTTATTAGAAGTTTGACGATCTGGCAAATTTTAATGGTAATACGTCGTGGCGTAATTTGAACTAAACCTTATAAATGATTTCTTAAAAAATCCTTCATAGCATTCTTCATTCTTTTTCTTTTCTCGTACGAGCTTTTATTTAATATATTATAATTACGTGACTTGGATATATCGGATTCGCAAAGATAGCGTACGAATAGAGGAAATTAAATGTCCTTCTCGTATTACTCAACGAAGGAAGTTTGCAATTTTACGGAGCTTGGACGTTTAAATTTTTTGTCGAAGAAATGATGATCAATGTAATGAAAAAAAAAGTGAAAAATTCTGCATATCGGAGATATGAAATAGATTTCTGTCTTCGTACGTAGCTTTTACTGAGACATCCTGTATAAAATATGCGCATCTCAGATGAATCGAAAGGAGAAAAGTTTTTTTCCGAAAATTTATCCATAGTGTTTCGCTCGAAGGGGGGTTGTTTAGAAGAGGAATGCGTAAGGGATAAAGGATTAAGAGGAACAGCTTAAAGAAAACAGGTGCGCCGAATAATCCGGGACATGTCTAAAGGAAGATCTTGGACGGGGAGAGAATGGTATGGGATAGTTTAGCTCGTTCGTACGATCCTCCCGACTCGCAGAGACGAAATAGATAATTTTCTTCCACGTCGCATCGGGATGTCGGATCTCTTCAATCTGTATCCGCCCCAATAAACTTACTGTCACGTCCGATAGATCCTCAAGGCAGCTTCTCTTCCGCAGTGAAAAATCTCTTTTATCTCCACATCCCCTGACTTCCTGCCGCAACGAGCCACTTCCGGCTTCTCTGCCTACCTTCGATCGGAGCGCGCGCGCACACACGCGACGATTTCTTTTGCCGAATCGTCCTGACCCATAATGGCTGAGTTTCGGGCAAAGTTATCGGTAAAAGCAATGAGATTTCGAAAGTGATGCGGAGGTTTTGTATGTTATATACTATTTTACTTTAGTAATTCTGTAATTATTCCATAATATGGTGCATTAAAAATATTTTATTAAATCGCGTATTGTCTTTTTTATAAAACGTACGTTTATAGTAATATTTAAATTCTAATTGGTATTAGCCGAGTCCACTTTCTGCTTTGTACGCCGGATTCTAAACTTAGCTTATTCATAAAAGGAGAAAATTGACTCATTCTTTTGACAACTTTGAAATCGTGGTTGGTTTCGTCTTAGTAACTATTTTAATTTGAGACCATTTGTCTCAGCTTCTTAAAGTTTAAAATTAAATATCTTGATAATCAAATCAAATATTAAAATTCTATTAAAATAAACTTTCCGCTACTTTAATAGACAAATAAAAAGTTTTAATGCGTTTATACTCCTAAAAAATTTAATTCGCGATATTAAGAAGCTCTATGCTCGGCTCTATGCTTTAATTCTTATCGGGGATAAAGTTGATTGTAAATATCGTCATACTGTAAATATTGCACTGAAAATAAAAGAGAAAGAGATATTTTTTAATTTACTTTCCAATCTTTCGCACCAAAGACCACACTTATCGCATTGCTTACAATAGCGACATTTACTTGATTCATCTATTTTCCTCTTTCGTTTGACTTTGAATGAATTGCCGCGTTTCTTCAATACTGTGAAAAAGAGTTTCGTGCAACGACTTTGTCTTTGCCCTCTCTCTCGGCTCGCATATAATATTCACTAGGAGCTGCGTTACTTTATATTCGTAGCGGCGCCTCCGTCTCTCTTCCCGGAAGAACGAACTTCCCGAGGGTTCGAGTACGTGGCGTAAAGGGTGCACGAGTCGTCTGCCGTGGGAGAGGTCTGGCAAGGTTTGTTGGTGACGCGCGGGGGTGTAGCAGGTATATTAGATAAGTTCTGTCGCACAAAGTAGCGCGGTGGAAACTGCGTTCTCATTGGAGGATGACGACAGTCCTAGGACAAGGGGTAGAGAAACTGGTTACCCGTGTCAAGGCTTTTCTTCGTGTCACCCTTCTCCTGTGGTTCGCGAGGACGGTTCTTCATTACGAGCCAAATGGAGAAAATTGAAAGTGCTGCCGTATCAGGCACTAGATACGGCATTCGCAATGACCTTTGTTGCCAAACGCGTGTTTCTAAATTTATTTTTATAATTAATTACGAAAATTTATTCTCCTAGTTTTATTTCTCTCCCATTTTTAAATTTTTTTATTATATTTTATTCATCTTTAAATAAAATTATTAGCCCTTTTTTTTATATACAAGCTTTTTATTATTTTTATTATATTTACCTCTGTGTTAGATATGAGAGAATTATTATAAAATTTATCGTCAGAATTTGAAGCGTTGTTACATGAATTTCAAATACTTCATCGCACATTTGTTCCATTCATTGCTCATCCTTGAGCTATGTACATGTAATTGAGTGCCTAGTTAATGGTTCGTTAAGCGAGCCGATAAATCTGTATTTACGTACCGCACCGGCAAGACCGTTGAAAATTGCCTTTTCTGTTGAAATATTACCGGAAGAGCGGAAACGCGCGAGTAATCGTTTGCCCGCGTCAAGGGTTTCCTCCTCGCCGCGCTTTGCTATACTCGGAGATAGGGCTCCTCTTCATTAGAACCTAAATAGAGAAAATTGAAAGCATCATATTGGAGCCGTTGTAGCGTTGGAGCGTCGTAGAAAGCTCAGTGTACTGCTTAGTACGTCGACTGCTCTCCATGAAAATTCACGCACATGCCAGTAACGTATATAGAGAAATATGATAAAGTTGCAAGAGAGAATGGAGGTATATATATTTCAAAATAAGTCTAACAAGAAGATCTCATGTGGAAAATAAATAAATTCTCAAATAATTTTCAAATAAATTTGAAAAATAATAAGATTAAGTAATATCGAAAAATATTTTTGCGATATTAATTATATAAAATATTTCGACGATAGTTTGGGAATAAAATGGTTTTCTCTTTTAAAATACTATTATAATTGAAATCACAATCCGTAAAAACATGAATTAAATGTGATAAGCATTATGCGATTACCACCGACGTATTATCCATTTTCATTCTATATTTCCCTATACCATTTCCTCACTCTTCTCCTTTCTTTTCCATTCGATAGTTCGCATTTAGAAAATTAACGCGGAGAATCTTTGTGTAATCGAGGATTATTTTAAGAACGACGGCAATTATATAACGCTCTCGACAATTTAGTCGCAAATATAATTCACGCCGACAGAAATGCGAGTATTTTCAGCGCATTGTCTGAGAACTGAAATAGAAGAATTATTTCAAGAATCGTTGGTCTTTTTCTTTTTTTTTTTTTTTAAATCCAGGAAAAATTTTTTTGTATTTTCCATCATCTTGGCTACATGCCACATCTTGCATTAGGCCTGTCTTGGAGGAATCGCAGCTCCTGCCTGCGTTCGAAGTTTCATGTTTGCGAAGCAAGATTGAACTTACGATTTTTGATCATCGAGCCTGTATTAGAATATTGATAATATATGTACGAGTCGCAAAAGTGTTTCAAAATATTGAGCGCGCGTGTTTAATTTGTATATCGAAAAATTTCGAAGAGAAGACAACCTTCGCGATTGAATACTCTGGCGAGACGAAATCGATCGAAATGCGCGAGTATCTGCTCGAATAAAATCGGCAGAAGTATCGATGCTTCGTTAAGTTTTCAGGTCATTGCTCGTACGAGATCCGGCGCATACGGCGGGTTAAATCTCGCAGATACGCGCGTACGTAAAGCTTACGCCGCTAAATCACCGTGAGGCCGCTGAGGAGGGGACGGGGGGGTGGGAGGGATAGTTAATTCGTTCGTTTCAGGTGCGCGTTTCGCGTGATAAATCCGGGGTTCTTGCCCGCGCCTAAAACTCTGCGAACTTTGTCGGCGCTATCGCGAGAGACGGGCGAAGCGACACGAATTCCGCTGCCGCCCTAGGCCAAAGCGTTCGTTTAACTGGCAGTTAAACCGGTCGGGTGGAAGTCGCCGCGAGGAACAAATCGCGTCTGTAAACGGTAATTCAAGGATACCACGAGGCGGATCCGTCGTCTGAATAATGCATCGCGCCCGCATCCGTGCGCTACGTGCGAGATCGTTCCCCGATGCTCCGCGGCAACCGCGTGCATCGACACGATGTAAAACATACGCGATAAATAATCGAGAACCGATTAAAAGCTATCGACAATGTATATACGGACGTAGAGAAAGATATTTAATAATTTTCAAGTAAATTAAAGAAAGAGAGAGAGAGAGAGAGAAAGATAGGCGGGTTCTTTAAAGTCGGCGAATTGCACGCCGTTCGAGTTGACGATTCGCAGCCGGAATGAGACACGCGGTGATTGTGCACGCGACATTAGACAGGAATGCGCGCACACATTCAACATTTCCAGCGAGCAGTTTGCTTAATTAAAGCGGGCAAAGATTCGTTGCAGCAAGTGGAAATCGGTTGATAGATACCGTTGCAAAATGTATTGTATATCATTGCGGCGGCCGCCACAAAGGGGCAGCGTTTCGCTTTGTGGCGCGCAATTATGCCTGAAACGCGTTACGGGACTTTAATGAAACCCCCCTGTCAGCGACAAGTATTCGACTATTTCCGTACTTTGCGCGACGCGTTTACCCCCGGCTATCGATCGTTATTTATTGTCGACGAACAGCGTTGTCGCCGCGTCGTTCGTAGCCCACCTTTCGCATAAAGCGTTCGTACTCGCGGAAAGATGGTAGGGAGACGTCCCGATCGCGTAAAAAACGATAGTGCGCTTTTTTTACGATCTATAAAAAAATTAATTGAAATTTTGCAAAGTATTCAAATTACGTACAATATATAACGTGGACGCGCGACAACGCGAGAATACGTACCCCGTTGCAAAAGTATGATCGATGGCTTTTGCAATTTCGGAGCGTAGTAAATTTCCATCGAGACTCGTTTACTAGCGCATAGCGTGTGAAGAAAAAAAAAAGCCCGCTGCACTGTAAAACTATCAAACTTGTCTCATTATTCGAAATTCCATTATTCCGCTTTTCTTTCACGCGCATTTTATTTCACGCGCCGGCTTAACTGGCACCGACTTCCCATCCCGTTGCGTAATCGATACGCGAAATCGCGGAAAATACGTTTCACTTTTAGTTCCGAGAGCTACCGAGATTCCGCGGCTGGCTCAGCGGCAAATAAAATACAATAGATAGGATACGTGGTTATGGGACAGTAAATTTTAATTGTGCGCCTCCATCTACTATGGGCAGCCGGTTCGCTACTGCCGCAGCTATGATCTCGGGGTATCCTGATTCAGCCGTTGGCAGTCCCACCAGGCAGCATATCGCTGCCATGCCCGTGTACACACGCGAGTCCGCTTATACACGCGCGCGTATATATGCACGTGCACGTATACGCCGTGTATGTACGCGCACTTCGTTCTCAGCTGGCACGAGGACAGATTAGTTTGCAAACAATTTCATTTCTGTTGCTGTCGGCCATTCGGCGAGGTCGGATGGAAGGAAGAGGGAAAACTGGCGAAACAAGGGTGACGGGGACACGGGGGATTCATGTGCATGAGCGAGTACGTGAAAACGAGAGAGGGAGAGAGAGAGGGAGGGTGGGAGGGAGAGGGGATAGTGTTAAAGAAAGAGAGAGAGAGAGAGAGAGAAATTGAAGGGAAAAGTCCGTGGAAATCGGAAGATGGAATTTACATATATCATACGATTTACGCGAGAACGTAGAAACGTTTGTAGCAGAAGCGGCCAGTCTTCAATCTCGTCGGGGATGAAAGAGAGGGGAAAAAAGTTGTTATAACGCCGCTACAAAGTGGGCGCTCCAAGATCCTCGACGATAGTAACGGGCGAGTTGTTGCGCTTTATTAAGAACGCTCCCGATGCGAAGCGATTTGCACGCGAGAGGCTTCGTTAAGTTTATTATAATAATATCGCGCGCATGCGACACACACACACACACACACACACTGGCACAGATGCAACTGATAATTAATCCTTTCAGTCGCGGCAATATTTTACATGCGATCTCTGTCTCGTAAACGCGTTTAATTTCTGTTGGATGTAAAGACAAGTAAGCCAACAACGTTATTATTCTCTTGATCTTTTACTCTCGTTTAACCTTTCAAGATTAATTATTGATATTTATTTTACACGCAACATTTCTCTGTAAAATCTAAATTAATTTCGAAATCGGAAGATTACATAAATGTGTATCTCGACCTCTCCGCGTTTCCAAAGCGGATCATTCGATCCGTGAAACATTCCACAAAATTAATAAGCTTTCGTAGAGAGATATTACCGCGCTCATTTGCCGCGAATATCCCGAGTTGGAATTATTTTGAACAATAATATCGTTCCGCCGGTTGAAAGTTGTGCGGAACAGTCGCGGTGCACGGGAGCGCACTAATACTCGCGTTTGCGCTCGATAGCAAGGGAATAGAGAGAGAGAGAGAGAGAGAGAGAGAGAGAGAGAGTGAGGGGTCCTCGCAAAAAAGCGAGAAAGGAAAAGCGCCTGTCGCGGGGAGCGATTACCCTGGAAAATTGAGTCGACGTACGCGTTCGCGAATGAAAAAGTTGTTCGGGAAAGTTTACGTAACCGACACTCGCCGGCCACTTTTCCCCGCGCGCAACGGGGATTGCGGGGGGTGGGGGGGTGCAAAAATCCGCGCAATTCTGCCATCTCGTCCCGGCGCTAGTTGGGCAGGCTTGATTTATTATGATGGCGCGTGTTGCGCCGGACAATTGTCGTCCAGTCTCGTCGGTGGCCGTAAGACGAGAAGTGTGTAATTTATCGCGGGGACCGAGGGATATCGGGGAAGTTGGTCGTTCGCCGATCGAAGAACCGGCGATTCGAGGGAGATTCAGTGCTGTAATATGTTTGTTTAAATTCACGGGTCACCCAACTTTTCATCGTGTCGCGTTCGTTTTATGTCCGCGAAAAATCGCGCCAGCGTCCGACCATCGACGGCTTTTACTACTTTCCTACTCTTATCGGAATTATTATTTTTAGATTCACAAATAAATATATACACATCATGGATTATTTTTTTTTTTTTGCAAAAGAGAGAAAATTTAATATAACGAAAAAATTATAAATTATTGAAAACAGTAATTTAATATAAAATATAAGATAAATTCGTAATTATGTACACGTCATAAATTGTTTTTTATGCCTCAAAGAGAGAAAATTTAATAATATTAAACGAGAAAATAATGAGAAAATTATAAATTTTCAAGAACAATAATTGAATAGAAAATATAAAAAGTTTCCACTGAAGTTAAAATAAAATTTAATCATATTTTCCCTCTTTTTTCCCTCCTTTTCGTTGTAATTGGATAATATGTACGCAGATAGTTTGCGTAGTTTCCGATTTGCCTTCGATGATGTTGAATCTTGTCGGATCACGGTTGGTATAACGGATGTGTCGATAAGCGTTGCATGTAGTATGTATACGAGTTTTATTTGATGTCGGCAGCTACGTCAAAGTTTCATGGAAGTTTCACACTTTCGGTGTGCTCCCGTCCAACTTTGCTTCGACGGCTACGTTGAAACGCCGTCGTCATTGTGAAACGTTGCCATGGGCTGACGTCGAGACTTCTCAGGTGTGACCAGGTAATTCTCCTGGGACTGGCTTGCCTCAACGATCGCGACCCCGGTATGGGCAGCGAGATCAATGTATTATTCGATAAATGTCAGCAGGATAGAACACTTGAGAAAGAAACACATCAAACTTTATAGATTTCCTCATTATTTATTCCCGCTCTTACTCTCTCTCTCTCTCTCTCTCTCTCTTGTATACATTTTTCGATCTATAATCCGGTTGAATCAGAAATTTCACGGATCTTACAATTTTTTTTAATTTTTTTTTATAAGCGGAAAGAGAGAAAGAGGAAGCGAGAATTATTCTACGATGTGAGCGAATCAGGTACTTCATCAAAAGCTGTGGTAAACGGTGTCCGCATCGCGAAACAGCCACTGTGTTGCACAAATACTGCGAGGTAGGAAGCTTTACTTTGCGGTACGCAAGGAGGTGAAGATATTTCTTCCAACCTCATGTATATAGCTAGCTGTTATCTCCCTTCTCCCTGCGCAGAATATTACGGATATCGTTCTATAGCGTTCTATAGCGACTCAACTGTCTTCAACGTGCTCCAATTACCTGCCTGCCTTCTCTTTTTCTCCGCCTTGTTACTCCGCTTTCCACCCGCGCAAATCCGACGCTGTCCGAACGAAATTCATCAACCCTCCGTGGTAAAGAGCAGTAGAGCCCGGAGGGCTAGCCCGGTCTACCCTTCAGCCACATCGGGGAGGGAGGGTAGACGAGGGGGTGAGAGAGGAAGGGGTTTGCATTCCTCGGCTTGTACAGGAAGCACGCGCACGTACACGCACCAAAACTGGTGGCCGCATGGCGGGTACGAGCAGGGTCGAAAGCGTGGTGTGGTTTCGTGTCCCTCGTGTTCAACGGCTTCCGTCGTTGCATGCCCGCGCACGAGATTCCGAAAGTACGGGTCAACCGTGTTTCACGTGTGGCGACGCTTTGCCGACAGTGTGCCGCGGCAATGTCAGTTATTTCTTCTTTTTTTTCCCTCCCCCCTCTCTTCCGTCCCCTTTCCCCTCTCCCCCTCCGCAGGTTCCGTCGCGAATTACACTTGGGGTATGCGGAATGTTTGTCGGATGCGCGAGAGGCGGCCGAAACAGAATTTCGTTTCGCGTCTTTTTTTCGTCGGCGAAAGATGGAGCAAAATTCGAAACCTCTTTCAAAAAAAAAAAAAAGGGGGGGGGAGAAAAGAAATAATAGTAAAAGAATAAAGAAGTTAAAAAACGGCTCGTTTCGGTAGCGTAATACAATCTTTGTACACGGGAAACTCCGGATTCGCACGGACGTGACTGCGAATGGAAATTTTGCACGCGCGGGAGAGAAAAGTTTCGGAATCCATTATAACGTATTACGGGCGACGGCGACGGCGGCGGGGCACGTTATCGCGATATCGTGTTTATCGGTAATAGAAAATCTCCGTCTTTTCTCGCGCACGCACGTGGAGCCCGTCACGCGTACGCGCGCGCGGGAAGAAAAGCGCGTGACATCGTCACGCAGGGGGCGAGGGAGCGGGCTCGTCGCGTTTCCTTCGCCCCTGTAGCTTTTAAAAGACCGGCCAGCGAGACCGAGATGGGGAAGGACATGAAAAAAAAGAGCGGAAGAGAGCATTTAAGAACGAACGTGGGTCTTTACCCCCTGAATAACACAAAGAGACCCCCAATGGCAGCAGAGGTTCCGTTCCATGGCGACGCAGTTTTGTGGCGCGGTCTTAATGGCGTAGATTGGCCACTCTCTCGCCATGAGCCACCTTTCCCTCTTCCACCTCATCCTCTTTATTCTCGAGAATCGTACTCTTTCTTTGAAAACGGTTGATTGGTTCAGGCCTGCCATTCTCGAAATGTTCGCAGCTTCCGAATCCAGCTTTCGGCTCTCGTTCGCCCTTTCGAAAATGTCTTAAAACAATTTTACCAGAAGCACTTCGCTCTCTTTTGTGCGCGCTAGATTAGATATCCTGTTCGAAAGTGGATGATCAGTATAATTAATTAATTCGAAATGCGGCGAAAACTACAATTGCGAGCTAATTGGATAATCCCAGCGAAAGATTCTGCTGAGAGATGACGAACAAAATTGTAATTTACCGTATTATGGTGAATAATAATTCTCAATACTACATTACGTAGTATAATTTTATCTTTATGAAATATATTCTTCGATGCAAAAAGTTGTAAATACCTGATTGCGCGATTTGACCTATCTTTTTAGAAAAATTTACTTTGCAACTCCGTCAGCGCTATAAATTTTCCTTTACTAAAAACGATAAGACAGTAATCTTTGGAAACTCTTAAGATGAACACAACATTTCGTTTATTAAAATTAACAAAAGTTTGATTGAATATTTTATAATAAGTATGTAATTTCTATCATCAATTAAATGATACTTTGAAATTAACATAATTACATCTAATAATATATAACATAATGTACAACATATAATATAATATGAATGTAAAATTTATTTAAATTTTATTCACATTGTTTGACATAAAACTTATATTGTGATGCAGCTAAAACGGGAATATATCGTTAAAAGCGTATTCAGGGTACAAATCGATTTATTGCTCACAATCAGTCATTGAGCTTATTAATGAGAAAGAGGTTGCTAATCGTTTCATTATGCATCTATTTCTCATATTAATATATAATGGACAAAATATCATTCGTACGTTTGTAACAATGTCATTATATACGTATACATATATACGTATAGTATTTGTATTGGAATCGATGCAATATCGTGCATTAATAGCGCAAATCAATCAATAGAAATCTGTCGCTACAAGATGCATTATTCTCGATACACAAGACAGATAGTACACGGTTTATAATTGTTCCTTTGTAGAACGGAATTGTATTCGGAGAAAGAAGAAATTCACACATTTTGCGAGCACAGAGCGAGTAAGTACAGCCGCATTAACGGATTATCTTTTCTTTCTAAATCTAAATCTGTATTTTTTTTTTTTTTTTTTTTTTTTTTTTTTAAGATGTAGACAATGATGTATTTACGAATAGACGATATCTTTCTTTCGACAAGAGAAACAGCCACATACATCGCATCTTCCATCGAGAGAATTCACTTTGTCGTATCGTATTTTCTTCGCGCACACATCTCCGCGTTCTCTCTCGTTATCGTTTATTTATCAACGATAATTAATTGCAAATCGTGTTTGTACGCCGGCAGTTTTCCCGATAACGCTCGCAATCTTACTTCATTAGGCGAGTCGTACCGAACACAAACTCGATCGTGCCACTCATTATGGGAACGCCGTGCTCGTTACCGTTATACAAGGCCAACCCCGTATATACCCAGAATCGATGCATGCGACGATGGAACGCACGGTAGTAACACAGTAGCGCAAATCAGTCGGTCTAACCCCGACGGCGTTCCTGTCGGCGCTCTGCTGCACAGAGTGCATTATTATCAGCACTAAAGCAGGGAGAGAGAGAGAGAGAGAGAACAGTAATGGGTGTACTGTCGAGATGATGTGTCTCTCTGTTGTGTCTTTGTCAGTCATACGCGACACTATACGGCTAGATCACCGCTTTCCGTCGTCTCCTCTTCCTTTCTCGTGGCCTTTTTTCCGTTGTCTCGCCGCCTCTCCTTTTTCAGCCACCCTTTCTACGCGACGGGAGGGCGAATGTCCCGACTCTTTTTCCTCCCTTCCTTTTCGCATGCTTCCTCCTCTATTTCCGTTAGAATCCATTCCTCTCTGTTAGCACGACATCGCAGAGGAATTTTATAGAGGCCGTCCGCGTTGCTCGTTGCTCATTAAAGTATTTAGTATCTGCTTCCCTAGCAATAATCCGGCTCATTTTTCTCCATCTCCTTTCCATCTAGGTACTCTCGTTTGCCTCCGTTCTCGTTGTTTCGTGTTGCGTTTCCATACGTGAATTTATAGATCCGCGATTCGCCAAGCAAAATTTGCTTTACATAAGACGAGATAACGAAGCACGTATCGATATAATTATACAATGAATGTATAAATTATTTTATATACGTAACGCATATGTTTTTAATACAAAGTATGTTGTTTTATAATCGTAGTTGATTTATCTTTTATTTTAATCTTTTTATTACAAATTTTTGTAATATTATTTGTTGAAATATTTTTAGATTATAGCTTATTGTCAATTTTCTAGCGACGATTATTTGCCCTTCTGTGCTTTGAGATAATGCACGTTTCAGCCAGGTTACGTGAGAGAATTAGTGCAAAAGCAATATTCGCCCAAACGCTTTTTGTTAGTGACCTAATTAATTAAAATGTCCAGCTTTGTCGACGGTAATTGCTGACACAATTTTGTAAGCTTTTAACAACACGCAGCACACACGACAGTAATAACGCAGTAAAGACATAATGCGCGTTTGTTTTCGCTGTAGAAATGATTATTTTGTTTAATTGTTACGGCTCTCATTTATCTCTCTCGCGAGCGTATTATTAATATATTATCGATAATCCTACATATGGCGGACGTATTATTTCACCGCAAACGTGCGGTGTGTCGGAATGAATTTGAATTTATGTAACCGGATATGTCGAGATGCAAACTATGCGTAATATAATTATGCGGTATTATTATGTATCGATAACACGATTAACAGAGGGATGACGACATCTTGGTGGCGTGTCTCCTTTCTCCGCGGAATAGATTTTCGAATGACAAATTGACAGCTTGCTGGCGGAATATTACGATTAAAGAACTCATGAAATGGCATGAAACGGATGCCGGAAATCGTTATTCTTTTGGATTATAGACGCGTGCAAATATTCGTCCGGAGCGGATATCAAATTCTGCAATAACAATAACGAGAACTGGGAGATATCGATCATGAAATTTCTCGTGTCTTTTTTTATACTATATTTCTATTATTTCTTTTTCGCCGTTAGAATGTGATGCGAATACATAGACCGCGTTCTCGTAGATTATAGACTTTTATAGATTGCACTCTCACATTTTAAGGCTCTCACATTTTGTCAAGATACGTTATATCTTTTGCTCGAAGCCTGTCGCGATTACGCCACTATGGTGACGTGTTCCATTTATTTTATTCGATACAAAATTCTATATAGCATCTGACGACATCACGCGAGATCGACAGAAAATGTATATCAGGCAGTGATTCAATATCTTGTGGGTGGACAAAAATACGCACATTGTCTTGTTAATAAAATGTCAGGGAGACCCCTCGCGTCTGTTGCGCGGTTCGAGCATATCAATGGGAATAAATTGAGTGGAAGGGGATGAAAAAAAGCTGAGTGAAATTCGAGAGTTAAGTTACGCCAACTACGGTCGCATTGTGGCTCGCTTAACCCCCATTCGAGGAGGGACGCGCTTCGCATTGTCTGCCTTCCCTCACTGTGATCTCGACCCCTCGGTGTGTCGCGTGTTACACATAAAAGGTTTCTCTTTTTCTTTTTTTTTTTTCGGCCTTTGCGGTCATCTCGTCAAACTGACAGGTCGGCCGTCATCCAGTCGCGCTATCGTGATACTAGTACACTGATCGACGTTTGATAACTCGAAATACCGTGGCAAAATCCGGAAAAGTCAATTTATTGAATTGGATATTTATGCTTGCGAGTTTTCCAAGAGTTTCCCAATCGAGAGAGTGAGAGAGAGAGAGAGGTCGTAAGAAAACATGCCGAAGGAGATATATCGTCGATTCGCTGGAAAAATTCGTTAAGTTGATGTATAAAATATGTTAACTTAATGACTTTCTTCGCGATATATCGATCGATATAAATGTGCTTTCACGCATATTTGCTACTGTAATATTACGTTTGAGATAATGGCCAATTTAATATGAATAAAAAATGAATGAAAAATATTTCTATATAGTAACCTTTCTTCTTACATACAATCACTAAATGTGCTCTTTTATCGGTGTATATCCGTCTACTATCTCGACTGTCTGACAATAGATGACTTTGCGTAAATAATTCCATTCGAAATTTATCTTGCCAAAATTAAATGATGTCAATGAAACGCTCATCGATATCGTTTGTTCGTTCTGGATCGGAATATTGTTGGTAAGCAGGGGAGAGCGAAAAGTGAGGCAAGATATTTTAACGGTATCCGATAATAGAGATGTGACTATATCCACCAAGCCACTACCCCCGTTCTAATTAAGCTACCCTAACGCGCGAGTTAGGATTATTACTCGCGCTCGTACAGGGAAAGAGAGAACTAGACACACACGTATCCGCATATATATGTTAGGCGCGCCAGTGTATAGGTGAATGTGCGTGGGTGTGCGCTCGTAAGTTAGCGGGGAGAAAGAACCTGGGGTGTCGTCTGGCATGGTACCAACTATCCGCTTCCGTTATCGTTCCTGCGGGAATCGTCGACAAGAATTCAACACATTTAGGCGTCGCGGGTGGAATGAGCGGTGGTTCCTCAAAAATTCCTGTAAACGCTAATGTAAGCCTTGTCGGATCGATTTAACATAACGCGCGTGATCGATATTTAATACGTGCGTGATAATAAATAAATAATTTTCTTCTTCTTTCGCAATCATGTATCACAGTAACGTAATATTCTAATACTTTGTGATAAATTAGTCGATAAAAACGAGATTTTTATAGATGATGTAAGCTAAGTATTTTTTATAATGCATTAAATCAAATTTTTTTTTTTTTTATTCCGTTATATTTCGAGCGCATCGCAAAAGTATAACAGTAGTAACGGATATTTATTGTGTCACAATTTATACGAAATATATCATTGAAAATTAAGATGCACTAAAGATTTATTCGTTTCTCAATATGCCTCTTGACACAGATGTCCATCTCTTTTGTGGAGGAATTTTTTGGTACTATGTTATCCTGTCATTAGGCACAGCAATATTTTACATGGAGTGAGGCCATTTTTTTTTTCTGAAAGAGGACAGTTTATATAAGGAGAAGGTTAATGATATACTTTGAATTTACGAAATGCTGAATAAAATTTGCATCAGACATTTCAGAATGTCACACGTTGTGAATAATTCTACGATTTACTTGCTGCGGGAGAGGCAGTTGGTTCGATCGATCGGCGTTACCGCATAATGAGAGAGGTCACAAGCCGTCAGCCGACATTACGAAATGAATGACGTTAATCATTATCCGGGATGAATCCGGATTTAAGATCGCGGTACTCTTAAGCAGCGGAAAATGTTTTGTCAAAATTTGAATTTATTATACCGCGTGCCAGATAGCGGAGCGTATTTCAACCATAATTTTATTTGACCCACATTCTTCAAGAAATCTGGCTTTCCATTTCTCAAGAATCCGCGAGATAAATCATCTGCGCATCAAGTTAGATTATAATAGAAAAATCAAATTCATGACTGTTTCATAGCGGCGATAGATCTTAGCTGAAATATTGCGAGAACATATTTATTATAATATCATTTATCATATTTTTTAATAATAAAAATTTATCATTTTTTCTAAAATATCTATTAATTATATTACATAATGCGATTTCTCAATTAAATCATATTATATTGCTTTATTCACGAAGAGAGATAAGGAATGATAATGTGACAATTTTTTTTAATAAAATTAATTTGAGAAATTTATACTCTCAACGGGCATCGCATTTAGACAGTTTCGTTATCTTCCCTGTAAGTTAATACGTCAAAGGTTGTTTGCGTCGTACTATCTGCTTTGATGGGAAATGAGTTGGACTTTGTCGCGCTTTGGACACGATATCACGCGGCAGATTCGTGCGAATAGTCGTACAGTGCGACGATACTCGTGGAAGCAATCCGAAAGTGAGAGATTTATGGTTAAGAAACGGCCACGTAAGAGAGCGAATACTCGAACAATGGAGGATCGGGGAGATGTATGACCTCCTGCCGGTTCTCGCACTTTGTCTCGCGTACGGATATAAACGCCATACCATGCTCCCATGGACGCGGACAATGGGACACCCGCTAGTTCCCGGCGGGATCGTCCACTCGCGCGAGAAGAAATCTTAGGAAATCGGGCGCGCTCGTATCTATCTACAAACAACGTGAACGATTTTTCCACGATCACATTGGACGCGACAACTCGGAGATGTCTCGTGAAATTATGACATTGTCGAGTCGCAAACATTGATTGCCGTTATCAACGTTACAATGCCGGGGAGGAAATATGTCAGGCATTATCCGTGTGTTATAACGGACGATCATTTAGATAAGATTGGCGTTATCAGGGGATAAAAGTATTTATTGCTTTCGTATAATCATAATCTACGATACATTTAAAATCTTGTATCACGATAGAGCTAAAATATTAAATTTCACTGTCGCACATCTACACGTATTCTGTGTTACAAGGAGATATGTATAAAATCTTTTTCATCGTTCTGCGTAAATATTTAACTTGGCTATGTCAGTTGGAACCGCCTAGACCGAGTCTTTCTTCTCTCGCGAAATGTTTTTCTCAGGATGTCGTCCGACGTGCGCGCCGCTCCGTCGTCGTGAATTATTAATCTTCGCTCTGAGAACGGGCGGAGAAGTACTAACAGGAACGCATGTAATATTTAATTATGTCACGAATGTCGCCGCCGCCGTAGGAAATGCAGATAAACTCACTGAGATTTTCTTAAAGTTTTACTCGCCGAATCATCCGCGCTTCGGGCCGAATGGAGGGCACTCTCACCCTATGCCTCTATAAGCGTTGACTTAATTCCTTATAATATTTTCAACTGATCATGAGAAGAGACTGATCGGTTATTTGATAGATTAAAGATTCAAGAATTGCGAGAGGCATTATTAAATAAACAACACTTGTTGACTTTGGAGTCTGGTAAAATTTCGCTCGGCTGTCATTAAATCACTCGACTAAGGTATACTAATTTAACCAGTGTTAACGTACACTTAGCTGCCGCTCGAATCGAACCGGAAGTGGATCACGCTTTTGGCAAACACTCGGCGGTCACGTGCACACCCCCCCTTCCCCCCCCCCCCCGCATATCCAATCTTCTCTCATACTAATTGCAGATAGGCTGCACTGGTTAAGCACCGTGCCCGTAGCTCCGCCGCGCTTGAAACCGAGAACCTCCATTAGCCGCGATAGAGAGAGCCTGTGTTAAGAGTGTTAATGTGACTCCCGGGGCTCGTCGTGCTTCGTCGGTTCTAGTCAGGGTCGATTTCGAGCGTAAACTGTTCTTCCGATTAGCGAGCGAAAGTTCCTTCCCCTCCTCGGTGGTGCGTGTACATTCTTAATTTATTATATCGCGTGAACATAGAATTATATTAACGAACAAGTACACAAATAATCGAAGCAACCCGCAGAAATTTAATTTGTATTTTAAAAGATTATTAAAAGAGAATTGATTTTTTTCTATATAGTAACATTGAGTTTTCTATATAGTAATATTGAGATATAATATCATTATGATGGGAAGAGAGGGGGTCGCAGTTTGCTTTCATAATACTATTCCGATTCTCTATATTTTAAAGATAATATTCATTGGCAAATATCCTATTCATACGAAGGATCGCGAGATGGACCGTTTGTGGCTGTTCGTGTGTTAGCTATGTTTAAAGAAGTTATACGATGAGTCGAATCGAGTTATCAGGGCATCGAGGCTAATCGATATTCCGGGGTGGCACGAGTGAAGTGCATGCACGTCGGGACGTCGATTATTTGGATTACTCGGGCGTGTTCGACGAGTGGTTTCATCTTGAACTTCGTTCCTCCGGAAAAGTTGAAGCTGTTAGTAGCCCCGGCGGCGTGGCTCGCGCGCGCGCGGGAGCGCGGGAGCGCGTAGGGAGAGCGGGCACGGTCCAAGAGTATCAAAGGCGAAAGTTGGGCTATACTTACGGAATATCGCTTTTAACGCTGGCAGCCTTCGTAAATGTCGGGGCGGAGTTGCCAACTTGTACGACGGAATTCAGTTCATACCGGTAAATTATTCCGCCTTTTCACTAGACTTCCTCTCCTTTCGCGAACTTGCGCGCATTGTACCGGCGTTGCCGGTAACCACCTCCATTCCCCTCCCTCCCGCCCCCTCTTCCATTTTACCACTTCTCGGTTATGCGTACGATTTTGTACATGTAAAATGCTACGTAAACCGCGGTTTGTTCTCACAGAGGATTTATAATTACGTCGCAGCTCTGTATATTTCCAATTGTATATCTGGATATCCTTTATTTTTCATTAAAATTACAAGATCGTAACATTTCTCTATATACTCTTAAGATATATATATATATATATATATATATATATATATATATATATATATAATAACATATTTTAGAAAGACAGAGTTTTTTTGTGCCTTGAAAAAATTTGTGAACAGCTTTTTACTTGTTTCTGGAAGAATTAGAAGATGTAATGGAATCAAGATAAGTTTCCGCGGGATTGGCCATCGAAATTATCCGCGTTCGTCTCGTTTCCTATTCCCTTGCACGATCCGCTTGCTCTAGTCATGTCGTCTTAGTCTGGGGCTCTCCTTCCGTCCTCTATTTCTGGTTTTTGGTCACTGACAACCCGGAAGTGCCCGTTGCAAGGATGTTCAGTTCCGCGTTGTCTTTTACTTTTTTTTATCCTCCCTCTGACTTCTACTACGTCTTTATCTCCTTTCGTCTTTCTTGCTCCAACACGTTCGACATAACTTCACGTTTATTCCTCTGAAGCAAGATTTTGCCACGATACGTGAACTGTGTCGATTCGAAGGTAACAGGAATTCTTCTGAAAAAGAATGCAAGAATCACAAAAGCTGTCGCGTTCGTCTTGATACCAGAACTCTTTATACTTATTACGATTCTACTTTTCACTACTACTCGCCCGATTCCTCTTTTTCTATCGAAAATATTCTTCCCTTCCACTACCTTCGACAATGTTCATCGAATTTCCTTCCCCTCTGTCCTCGCGCCCTCTCGTAGGCACGTTCAATATGTTTCGTACGCGTATGCAAGGAAATTTAAATATTTACTCTTTGTCATAAAGTTTGGCGGAGCGAGCAGAATGGGAATTCTGCATAGAGTTTGCACGATGCAAAGGGATAGACCGAGTTTGTTTGTCCGCGGAAACGGCGATCTTCATATTGATCGCTACTTCATTCTTCTTCTCTCCCACACTTCGCCGCTCGATATATACACGCTTTAGCCTCGCCCCGGGTTCGTCTTTTCCTTTCTATTTTTCCGTTTCCGGTCAGACCCCCCGGATCCCCGCGGGAGTATCCCCGGTACCCGTGTCCCGCGCTGAGAAACATTCTCGTTTTACCCTCTTCACCCTTTTAACCCTTACCCATAGTCTTTTTACTATCGTCGCGCGTTTCACACGTCTCCTGTGACTCTGTTATGTATTTGAAACTATAGTATAAATATTTACGTAAGGAGAGACGATAGCACAAAAAAGTTCACTTCATGCTTTTTTTCGTCTTGTTGCGTTGAAAAAAAAAAAATATATATATATATATACAATATTTCCGTCTTATTTCCTCGTCGAATTCTCTATAAGCTTTGTCTTTGGCCTGCTACTATTTTTATTTCGCGTATCCTTTCGACCCCCCTCTCTTTCTTGGTACCCAAACGATCCTTACGATCACTCGCCATGAGAAACGATCCTCTAACGTAATTTTTCACAGTAAGCGCCGTGACGATTGTCGTAAAAAGAGAGGAAACGTCGATCGGAATTGTCGACGGCGATCTGAGGAAATGAGGAGAATTTCGTGTTTTTCGTAGAAAACTGCTGCTCTCGTCTCGATTCCTATTCTCTATTCCCTTCCACGCTCAGCTACTCCTAACTCGTATCGCTTTAGTCTCGTGTCTTCTTTTCTCTTATTTCTTGCTTCCGGTCAGCGCCAGATCCTGCGGGAATTCAGGTGATGCGTTGAAGAATATCCGCGCTTTACCCTCTCCACTTCTTTTAATCTTCACTCTTAATCCATTGTTGTTCCCGTATTCTTTTAATTTAATTTTTTCTTTAGACGCAAATAATGTCTTTCAGTTATTTCTCAGGTTAAAAATATTGTTGCGAGAATATCATTTTTCATAGATTTATTTTCTATAGAAGAGAGAATATATTATTTGTATTGACAATAATTACATGTTAATTATTATATCATTAATTTTCTAAATTATTGAGATTATACTATCTTTGTCTTTATTACCGCAAACATTAATCGCGCTTTCGTCTATTTTTGTAATAATTATAAATAATAAGATAAATTTTTTTGTTCAAGATTTTTCTTTTGCTGATCTAAAAATGATCGTACGATATAATTTTTTACTACTAGTATTCCGACGATTGTCGGAAAAGAGAAAAAAGATATCGATCGGAATTGCCGACAGAAAGGAGAGGGATTTTGCATTTTTCCCTGCAACGTCTGCTCTCCCGTTTCGATTCTCGCTTGCCATTCCCTCCTCCATGCTCGGCTACTCTCGTCGTATCGCTTTAGTCTCGTTTCGCCTTTTCTCTTCTATTTCTGGCTTTCGGTCAGCGTCAGATCCCGCGGGAACCTAGGTACTCGTGGTCCGTCGAAGGATGCTTTTCGTTTCCCGCCCCTCTTACCGTTCACTACCTTCGCCTTCCATCTCAATGTCTCCTCCTACTTCCCCCTCATTCTCCTTCTCCTTTACCTTCATACTTCATGGGATAACGTCGGGCGACGATGGCATTCCCGAGTCCAAGACCCGTTCGTTCGAGTTCGTCGAAATCCTTAAGGACGTCGTTGACCTCCTTTCCCCGATCGTTCCGCAGCTTCCACGTTGTAAGGATGTGCAACCTTTCCCTCCCTCCTCCATTGATTCTCCCATCTCCTGCCGTTGGTCGCTCTATCCCCGAGGTTGCTCCTCTTAACCAGTCTGTGCGGATTCAATCTCGGGTACAGTGGATCCTGTCGCCGTCGTCATCGTCCTTGTCGTCGTCCTTTGTCAGAGGTTTGAGTAACTTAGGATTCGGCACTTCAACGGGAACCGCCACGCGGATGACTTGTCAGGTTTCATCAACATATCCAACGTTATCTTGCGATTCAGCAAGATGTCGCAAAGTCGAAAGTAACATGCCGGATGAGCGGAAGGGCTCTATCAAATCCTGAAATTACTGCCTTGAATTAAAGGAAATTCTATTAATTTCTTTTTGTTGCTTCTGGATGTTATTATATACAATCGTGTGTAAAAAAATTGTACAATTTAGCTTTATATACGGAACGAAAATAGAATTTATTTCTTTATAAGAGGCAAAAAAAAATAATCATAATGACAAGAATATAATAAAACAATGTTTGATCCCTGTAATAATTTTTAAATCGGAACGCGCTCAAATTATGCAATAATGCGAAATGAAGAGAATCGGAAATTACTTTTTGATGATTTGTTACAATAATGATGTTATTGGGACAAGTTAATATTGCACTAATGAATGAGCGCGCGTCGACCTTTTTTAATTTTGTACATAATTTTATATTAGCTAATGATTTATAATAGGCAATTACACAAGTTGGAAATATGACAATTACATCGTAGAAACTATTCAATATTGAACAAGAAAATATATTTTTTAATTTACCTCTAATTTCTAACCAACATTGTTTTAATAAAAGATTTGAAATAAATCATAAATAAATAATAATACACAAACATATATACTGTACATACATACCTCGTTAGAATCTCGATATTTGCGCTATTTTCATTAATATCTCGTGACGCGTATAATTATCTATTAATCGCTAAAATGCTTTTAATGAATATAGTTTGCGATGATGCATAGATCTAATTAAATCGTGCAAAATCTTTTATCCGAGAACGTATGTTAACTCAATCACAAAGCCTAATGTCTTTCTGTTGATAATTGAATATTTAAAAACTTTAACGATATAAAATATTATTGTAGCTGATATTTTGTGAGAGGGAGAGAGAGAGAGGGGGGGAGGTTGTTACATTTATCTTATGGAGTTTCACGATCGTGACGCTCATTTATCTTACGCAGGCCACTCCGTCATCAACGACGTTATCGCCAATGGGTTAATTTAATTAAACGAATCGATTTCCGTACTGTGAGAGCATCGTAAATAAGGACGTCGATTGGATTTCGATAAATCCGCTTAATGAATAAGTTCGATACGTCAAATCACGCCGGGGCGAGCGCGTCTCCGCGCTGAAATCGTTTGTTACACAATGCGGCTAGCGTTGCACCTGCGTCATATACAAATATTGCTCTTGTTGTTTCGCCCGCTTGTTTGTTTGGACCGCGCGAAATAATACACGGCGACTGGCTCTTACGCGTTGAAATATATATTTTAGTTTTGTCTCTCTCTCTCTCTCTCTCTCTCTGTCTCTCTCGCAGATTAGTAATTATGCGCCCCAACCGACAATGCGCGCGAAAGTTATTCACGTAAATGGATATTAGCAACGCGTTGCTTAGAGAATACGCAATATTAATTCTCTCTTTTTCTCTTTTCATTATTTACATAGTTCTCTTCGTAAAAGAGTCTTAACTAGAGAAGCGGAATTTTTCTTTGCGGTTCGTATACCTAGTATATATATTATACATAACGCGATATCTCGTCGAGGGCTGATGGTTTAACCCCCTTCAAGCCCACCGTTGAACACAATGGAGCTCCAACGTTTCAGAAATGCTCGCATGACGAGACGCTGCCGCCGTTCGCACGCCACGTCTGCCTGCGAACAAATCTTCATTGTCCGGTCTAACGAGTGTAACTTCCGAAAACAATGCCCCGACGAGATGGATGATAGAGATAGGTAGCTTCCTCAAATACCAGCGGGTAATCCAGTTGGTAGCTATCGCTTATCGAGAATCACTGATTAGGGATTGTCCGTAAGACTTGTTGGATTCGTTGAGAATTTCATCGACGTAGATACGAGAAGGAAGACGATTGAGAGAATGATATATCGCGCTTCGCGTCGTATCTCTCTTTATTATACGCGAGATCCCGAAATTGGAAATATCATCGACCAGCCGACGTGTTCTGCTCTTTTAATTCACTATTGAATCGATTTAAACGAGCGCTCTCGCGCTGGCAATTAACTGGTTAATTAAACGAATTATTGTGCATCGTATCTCGTAAGACGTTTACGAATTCTCGGCTGACTCTACGAGGAGAATTCTACTTGTCTTCCGGCGCTATGGTCGCCGAGGTTGACAAAGCCCTGACCATTTCTCCGTGGCTTCTCGTCTTCGGAACGACGACGTGTCACCGCCACTGTGAAAATGCGGTTCATTACGTCCCTGGGGAGAGAGGGAAGCCGCCGCGACGAGCTGCCGTTGAACGGAGGGTGCGGGCCATTTGGAAGGGCGCTGACAAATTGGCGCGACGTTGTTGACGAACGACGAGATGACAGGTAGCCGGTGTGCCTGGTCTGAATGAAACCGAGACAAAGCCGTATTCTTCCGCCTTATTTCTCGCCGCTTTACCGCTAACGCAATTTCCGCCATTTAAATAGACGTAAGGAATCGTTTCTCTTGGCCGCTAGCTTCGCGATTAATCGCGACGTTCAATGGGACAAAATATTGTATAAGAGGAATAAGACGTATAAATGGAGATACGACGGTAAAAAAATATACACGCTTAGCGATGTAAAGGTACGTACGCTAATCGATTAATATGTGTATTTGTTGATAAACCGCTACCGGAGGGCTCTGGATTACGTGACACGCTACTGTGCGATAGTAATGTTGCGCCATATTCATCGCGGCGATCGTGATTCATCGACGACACGTTACCGCTCGCATTGTGTACATATGTGTGCTCCATTGCATCAAGTTCGTGCGCGGACGATGGCGTGTCGTGCGAGCCACATAAATATCACGCTAATTGTCCGCCATGAAATAAATCCCGCTATGCGGAAACCGTCTCGTACGTACACACACGCTACGCCGTCCCGCGCACTCTCGTGCGTATACGCTCGCGGTGTAATCCGGATTGCGTCGTGTAATAGGGCGGGGAGGTAGAAGAGATGCACGGTGGGACGTACACGCGACACATATGTACACCCCGTTGTAAATCCGGCGACACGCGCGGGTGTGCGTTCGCGCGTCTTTGTCTTCCGGCGTCGCCGACGCACACGAGCATCGCGACGCATTTGTCAAACATTCGGTGTAACAGGCGGGGAAACAAAGTGCATAGTTGTGTATAATCGGACGCGACTCATTTGCGAAAATCAAGCGCGGTCTTTCGGACCGGAATACTTATGAACGAGCGCGGCTGTAATGGTCGCGTGGTGGTGTAAAATTTCTCGCTGCGTTAGAAGATACGTCGGGACATTTCACGATTCTGACTATAAATCGAGCTTTGGAGAGCGCGAGACACGGTCCACATGGCCCGTATGCAGATTCCAAACACGGAAACGCGATAATCGAGAGAAATGGTCACGGATCAAGCGGGCGGAGACACGAAGGGCATCGATCGAGTGAGTAACCGGTCAGAATGAAATTGTCGACAGTTGTTGGAAACGAACGAGTAGCTATAATAATTCATTTTCCATGCTTGGCAACACGTATGAAGAAGTAACGTTCGCCGCTGATTCATGATGGTTTCAAAAAAATATATATAAAATACACGTCGCTACCAATTAATCAATTACTTGTTTTCAGGTATCGTTTATCAGAAACTTTTCTCTTTACTCTTAGCAGCATTAAATGTCGATTTTATTTTTTATTATATCGTATAACCAATCTACAAATTTATTTATAAATTATAACGTATACTTTAAATAGAAGATAACGAAAAAAAAGCGAAATTACAAATCTTTTTCAGATATCAAGAGCTTGATAATAAAATTTACGAGCCGATCCAAAGTACGTCGTTTAATGAAATTGTTACATAGGCGATATACAGTTACAGAAAACATAGACGCTCTCTCTCTCTCTCTCTCTCTCTCGCTTCCTTCATCATAGACGATGCGATGAATTCCGCGGAAATAGTTCTCGATCGTACCGTATTTTATTTAGTATCGCGTAAACGTGCTTTATTTATCGACGCGAACAAGCGAATGGTCCGGAGCGGTATCGACGTTATACTCGATAAAAGATGTTGGAGATGTTGGAGAACGCAGAGAAAAGTTTGACATTATTAACATCCCTGATATTACGAAGAACTGCCCGGCGGAAAAGTAGAACGACCTGGGATACGCAAAGTAACTCCGACGCCTGTCGCCCTTTATATTAAACCCCGACGATATTGAACGCGCCCTCGCGCGCGCGGGGGAGGCTCTTTTCTTAAAAATCTAGTCGCGAGTTTCGCTCTTTTATCGCCCGCCGAAATCTCTCGTCTGAAAAGAAATGACACGGGCTGGCGGATAGAGTTAGAGCCGACGCGGTCTTTTCACCGATTCGAAATGACAAAGAAGCCTCAGCTATCCGTCACGGGGAAACTTCTTCACGTGACAAGAAAACGTCGCCTAACCTAACCTGGCGCACGTCGTGACAGCTTTCTGACAAATCCAGAGCTCGCAATTCTGAAACAGGTGATTCTCAAACCTAAAGGCTCGAAAGTGATATCGATAGTTTCTGCTTCAAATTCAATGACAAATTCATCAAATTTTGTTTATTGTATAAAAAAGAAATATAAAGTACTGTAATAAATAATAAATATATACGATATATGCAATATAATAATTATATATATAATAAATATATGAACAATGTGTCATTGATGGTGTAAATCTAAATTATTTGACATTGTCGATGAAAAACCTCAAGAATACCAATGCCATTATTAAATGTCGTATCGCGGCATTGTTACAGGAGGCATGATTACAACAGGAGGAAAATCGAATGAAAAGAGAGACGAATTGAAAAGCAGGAGGGTCCGGAGGCGATAACGGAGGGCGCATATGATTATGTCGGTTCTCATATTCGAAAGGGTTGACCCAAATATAGAATAGCGGAAGGACAAGTTACATGCGCGCGATGCTTCGATATATCGGTGGTCCTGGTCGGCTTTTCGAGAGGGAATGAAGAGGTCGCGAGAAATCTAGGGCTCTCGCGTTCTTGTATCGGCGAAGCGCGCCGAAACTCATGGTAGGCTAACAAAAAGCCATTGTGTTACCTGTCGACTAAGTTTTCCCTTTTCTTTTCCACGCTCTTACATGATATATACGCGCCTTCTTTTTTTCGATCGACATTGCGACACGAATACCCGCCTTTGTATAAAACTCTGACTGGTCAACTTGACATCGACGCCAACGTTGTGTGTCGTAATTTCATTTTCCATTCGGGTAAAAATGTGGGTCATTGCTGAGATCAAATCATACATCCGATGATTATTATCAAGTATAAAAAGGAAAATATGAATTTCTCGCATTTTTTACATTAATCGTGTAAGACGATTTTTTCTTCGTATAAGTTAATCGCATAGCATTTCCGCATATACATATATAGGCTTTCTGCGTAACATGAGATGTGCCAGTTATTAAATATCACCGCTTTAACTGCCGAGTCTCTTATCTCGCGAGTGTATCGCGGTTGCCGGAAGGCAGGCGAGAGGTAACGCGTAAATCATATCTTACAAATCGGTCCTCCGTATATGTATGAGTATCATTAAGTAGAAGTAACAGCGAGATGCACACTTATTCGCATAACGTGGCGATACATCGCAACGGTACATATTGCATGTACCTGCAAGCCGGTATTATGGGCTTGTGTACTTCCCGACGTCCCGCGTGAATACGTGAAAGTCTAATGCCGGCATACCGGCGAGGTATACAATGCCGGGGAGAAACGCAGGTAACCCGGTATATACTTGTGCCGGTGAAGATGCACAGTCACTACTGTCACGCGGGGCTCCCCTTACAACGAGGAGTAAAGCACTTCGGAAATGTGTTTAAACGGTGACAAATATGTAACGATATGTAGCGAAAATTTCGCTTTATTACATTGTCGGAGACCGCGAATTTTAGAAAATGCTGCGAAGAAACCTATTTATTCGAAGGAATATAAAAATGTTTCTCTTCGTGCTGAAATGATTTTTTATCCACACGCTGTGTATATTTCGAATGAAGGGCCCTCTTTCTTGGATGGGGCGATATACTGAACTTCAATGTAGATTGATGTGCTATACTGCACTTTGCAAAGCTGTACGTATTTCGGTGATTTTATTTTTCGCCAGGATTGCGTTCAAGATTTGCAAACTTTTAAACAAAATGCAAATTTATGCATATTATTTGTATAGAGTGCAGCCGCTTTGCATTTTGTTTGCCTGTCAAAATTTAAGATGACCTTCCTTTTCCGAGAGTCACGGTATTGCATAATATTTCTCACCTTTTAAAACGCGGATATTTTTCCTTCAATTCTCGTGAATAATACTAACAATCTTTACAATATAATTGAAAAAAAGAAACGCGATAAAAATGGAACAGGAGGCGATTTTTGTGGACGCGACATTTTATTTATCATAATCGTCCCTATACAAACTCAACACGATATGGTAATGAATATAATAAATATATTAGTTTAAAAATGTCAATCGTTATGAAAATAAATTGCAATAAATTTTCGTTACGCAAGTATATTTATTCGATGATTCATTGAATATTTAATAATAGACATTTATTAAATTTTATTTTAATTTGGATGATAACGAAATGATCATCGCGAAGATTCCTCTCTCTCTCTTATAACTTGAAATGCGTTTTCTGGGAAATATAAATAGGGGGGAAGTATCGACCTTTCGTTTCACATACGATCAGTGATTCCCGCTATCTCCTCCGGTGCTCATCTCGAATTTAACCTATCAAGATTCCGCGGGAGATAGTGACAACGCCCCGACGGGATCTCATCTTTCTCTCTCTCTCTCTCGACGGAATGCCTGATATCGATTATATCACGCGCATTATATCGTGTATATAAAATCGTAGAGCCGCGGGATGGGAACGCCAAGGGGCTTCGACTCCCGCGATGCCACGGGAGACTTCGTGACGAGGAGCTATTCCTGGAGTATTTTAGGGTTACAAGTTCGTTAGATTGCGGAGATAGGCCTCCACGGGCTTATTTATGGATCGAATTCGCGAGATTTCCGGGAAAACTCGTTTTCCCCCACCCTCTTCTCCCTCGTGTTCGTAGTCACGGTGTGCCGCCCCGTCGATTATGATACGACGATTCGATGGAGCGCGGGTACGTGATATCACTGACTAACGAATCTAAACTTTAGAAATCGGATTTAGGTGCTGTCAGGTGGACCGCGTCAAGTATTGTACATAAATCACAAGCGCGTCGCTCGGATATCCCGCTAACTCGACGAGTGACCGCGTCGGGAAAATCGCGGGGGTTCGCTCGAGGAAAA
Source organism: Polyergus mexicanus (assembly GCF_030449975.1). Taxonomy (NCBI): domain Eukaryota; kingdom Metazoa; phylum Arthropoda; class Insecta; order Hymenoptera; family Formicidae; genus Polyergus; species Polyergus mexicanus. The sequence continues at coordinate 7,804,219 of NW_027223326.1, read as the reverse complement.
ACGTATGTCGAATTTACTGATCGTGCATTAAAACAATTGCATCTAAACAATCTAAATAATTACGCGCGATCCAGATATTTAATTTCTATTTCAACGACAAATGCATGCGCTCGTTTGAAATGCTAGATCGGACGCGCGGCGTATACATAAGTAAATACATAAATGTCGTAAAACGGAAGAGACAGGACCCGGAATTTCGTAATCGGATCGCGCCGACGAATGACAAGGCGTTCGACGACAGCAACAGCTGAGACGCGTCAGGACGCGGTTCTCGCATGGCAAATGTCACCGCCGCCGCCGCCGCCGCCGCCGCCGCCGCCGCCGTCGTCTCGTCTCTCGCCGGTTATGACACCAAGCTCTCTTGTAGGGTGTATCGTATCGAGCACCAAACCAATCAAGTTGCCACAATGGGATCGACATAGCAGCGGCGGCGGCGGCCTCCGATACCGCTGTAGAATTTTCCTCGGAAACGATCCTCCTCTACTTGATACAGTGCTACATAGAGGATAGCGTATCTTCTTCCCACCGAGCCGTATCGGGAGATTTTCACTAACAATAAACGTCATCTCTCTCTTTCTCCCCCCAAACCCTCTATCTCTCTCTCTCTCTCTCTCTCTCACTGGTAACAACAACGGCGAAGCGTAACGTGAAGGAGATCGTCTCCATCGCGCGAAAGGACCCGGGAAGCAAATGGTGGCATCGATTTGCCATTTGTCTCGCTCTCGTCGAGCGACATCATCTCCTCTCATCCGCTTTCCGTCTTACGTTCCTTCGCGCTATTTATCTTGGAATTTGACGCGCGGAATTTGCGTCACCACGAGCTAAGTCCGCTTCTCCAGCGGACGATTCTACGCGATAGTATAACGGACAAAGATGCTACGGTAGGAGCTTGAGGAAACGTTTATATTTCTAACACCTGACGGCTCGGGGCGTCGCTCGATGATATCGACATCATCTATTGCAAATAATCGATTGTATCGGCTGGTCGAGATTATGTCGAATTTTTATTCCGTTTATTACGAAAAATAAATCTCGCGCTTAATTTGCGAAAAGACCCGGTGAAGCGTTCAACGCCGGGCAACCTGGAATCTTAACGTGTTACCGTGAAGTAATTTCTGAAGGAAATAATTTTACTATTAAGCTCGCGTGGCGAGTTTACGGCGTTGTTGAAGCATAAGAAGCGAAGATTATCAACAGCTTTGAAAGAATCGCGATGATCGTCACGGAACGTCCGAGAGCGTGGATTTACCGTACTTAACGTTAGGCACGCAGCGACGGATCGGACAGAAAAGTCGAGGGACTCTCGTTATCGCGGTCGTTACCAAGATAATATCGTCTCGTTGTAGTACGAAGCACTGTACACCCGCGACATTCGCCAAGTGAGCCTGCATGCAACGCTACAACTACGTGGTTACACAATGACGACTTAGCTGTAAACCAGCTAACGAGGACGTACTTCGACACCTGGCGGTAGTTTACTTTGTCAGTGTACTCTTGGACTATATAAGCGTGCAATAACGAGGGATAACTGTTATTAGATGTAGTTTACTCCATCTATCGCGTTAACGGTAACGCCTCGCGCCCCACGGTTTATACCAGTAACGCAAATTTGAAATACACGTAGTACGTTTGAGTTATGCCCGAACGATTATGCTTTCGAATTGACGTTCGTTATACAAGATGTTTACTCGCCGTCGCATTTCGTGTATAGAATATGTCCCTTTCAAAAATTGAAATTTAATTGAGTTCTCTGTGTGTGCCATTTCTGCGAAAATTCAATATCAAATATAATTTACACAATTAGTTTGAGAAATAAGATCCTTTTAAAATATGTGTCCACGTAAAAAAAAAAAAAAGCTAAAACTACGTTTTCTCTTTATTACTCGTACATCTCTCTCGAATCTAATTTATTAAAAATTATTGATACAGAAGCGATTTTTGTTTAACTTGTTGCCGATGCGCTCATTGGCGTATATTTGAATTTTCGTTTGTTCGAATAAATATCCCGTTTGTTTGAATAATTCGAGAGCGGGATGGGTTCATGCGCCGTGCATAAGTATTCGCGTCGATAAAGCGGACTCGCATGCGCTGCGTGTTTTGAGAGCGTTGTCGCTACACAATCGCGGTTAATCACTACCATATTCATGCACACGATACGCGTTTCTTAGTCGCGAGGGTAGGCTGTGCACGGGGTGCCTACTAATCCGGCACGCAGATGGGACCGTGGATTCGTTAGTTGTTCCGAACACGTACATTGAATTAACACTGAGCTTAATTAAATCGCCAACATAAATAATCATAGCTGCATTTTGAGTGCAACGCCATGAGCGACGCTACCGGGTTTTAGAAATAGCAAAAGAGAATTCCCCAAGCACGCTCTCTCTCTCTCTCTCTCTCTCTCTCTCTCTCTCTCTCTCTCTTTTTCTCTGTCTGTCTTTCTCTATCTTTCTCTTTCTGCATATGCTATTATTACATTGTACAGAATACGTCAAAAACTTTCATTTTTCAGATGCATCTGGGAGTTGAATTTTCCGTAGCAGATATTGGAAACTCGCGATATTTATCACGCCATTTTAATTTATGGCAAACGTATTAGGAACTGAACTGCTTGAAGTAAACAAAAAACATCGGTATATTCAACGGAAAAATGAAATATAATATAATTAAAATAAATAAAATTTACCGTGATGTATTTACATTGTCAAAGACCGGTTCATATAATTTCAGGTTTGATAATTTCCTTTGTCAATTGAACGCGAATTGTTTTCGGTATCATGAGGATACACCTTGATGATCCATCTCGTGATGGCTTTAAAATTAAAAATAATTTAATTTGGGAAAGTAATCAGGAGAATATATATTAACAACGCGATACTGCTTCGGGCTCATGTAACGAGAATGTACGATGATCCTTTTCGAGACATGAGACTCGACAAAGCGGAAAGAGAGAGAGAGAGAGAGAGAGAGAGAGAGAGAGAGAGAGAGAGAGAGAGAAGGTGGACTTTACCCTATGGTTTTTTTCCTAACGGGAAATGTTATGACTCTGACATTTCCAATACGTCCGAGCCGACGGTATGGCGAGCACAGTAATGACATTTGACCGTGAAATATAATACTCGTATAAACCGGATAGACGGTAGTTCCCTTTCAGCGGTCATAAATGCGGACCGGGCGAGTGCTTTAGCGAAGTGAATACCTTTCTGTCGTGACGGGAGCATCATCCTCGCCAACACGATGCGATGTAACGCAATTTTCCACACACGATACAGCGACGGGCTTGGCGAAGAGCCGTAATCATAAACAGCAATATCAGGCGTCAAAGAATTAACGACGTAAGATCGCCAGCTTTGCTTATCGTTTCGCGTTAAAATTTTACATGCGCATTACAATTGGCCGCTGGCGTCCAAGTACAATATCATAAAGTGCTTTGTGCCATCTTAATTAAGGTTTTAATTATTTCTCTGAAACTGCCGGCAAATGTAACTGATGTTTACGCTTGTAAACATCAGTTGGTCGACAGTCGGTCGCTCGTTATTTCCATTTCTATTGGAGATGACGTTCCGATTAATTAATTGCGATTAATTCGATGGGATTGTCGTAGAAGAATTTCTGCAGAGAGAGATCGTATCGTTGCGTGAAAAATTCCGACACGCCGTTGCCTACCGTAAGTTTTTCCTCACTCGTTACCGTTCCGCGAGTTGTCCATTATTGTCATTTGTCATGTCTAAAAAGATTATACCTATAATGTATTTCGAGATAAAAACGGCGATCCCTATTTTCTCATATGTGTTTCGTAAAATATAGTTCTATGTGTGTAGAGCTTACATTTACTTTTTGAGTGTAATCTAAGGTGCAAAATGTGCCCCAGATGCGCCGTGTACACGGTGCATGTGCACTTATTCGAGATACGCTATCGGTAATACGGTGCAATTTTCATGGTGCTATATATTTTTTGCGACATTTTCCGCCATTGTTTCGGATTCACATGGATTGTTTGCCTTTCGATTGTTAACATACAAAATCTTGGGTAATCCGTATATCTTTCTATCTCAGTATCGCGAAATATACATATAATTGTTAAGGTAAAACCATTAACAATGTATGCATTTGTGCTTAACGATTTCTATTAGTCTCCAATATCATTATTCGGTTTTTTTTTTTTTAAGAGGAAAAATATTACTATTTTCTTTATTTGTTAAATATAATATAAAATAAGAATAAAATAATAATATAAAATAAAAATGTTACTGACTGGATATTCTTATGCAATCGTTATATCTTTTGCGGCGTATGGAATATAAAGGCGTTTGATTTTACAAACGATTTTGATTTGATATCTTGGATGATACATATGGCTTCTCGTACGACGTAAAACACATATTACGTACAAATTGGTCATCATGTAACTATTACGAAGTACGACGAGTTGCACAGTCGATACTATATTTATGACATAACAATTTTAGAATCGGCACTAGTGCTGACTACCAAAACAATGACAAGAGTTATTTCCTGTCTGACAGGTGTCGGCAAAACGTCGATCGCGTTTTGTTTTTCCCTTTCTCTCTCTCTTTCTCTCTCTCTCTCTCTCTTTTTTTAAATATCGTTCGCTACAAGAGCAGGCAATTGGACGGACACGGTATGTAACATGGCAGATCGAGAACCGAATATGTCTGCAGGGATAGACGATGCCGGGCGTTTTTTTGCGTATGAAAATTTTAGAGATGTGATGAAAAAACTATGATGTAAAAGATTAATAACATTAATTCTCTTCTCGCGGAGAATAAAAATTAAATATATATATCCCAGTATAAATATTAATATTTTTGTCCCCAAAAAAAAAAAAAGAAATGAATATTGCGTTACAACGAAATAATCCCTGCACATATCAAACATTTTATGACGATCCTATACGATGAAGATCAAAATGTCTTTACTGATTTAAAATGCGCTAGATCTCGCATCTAAGACGAGACGTTTTCTTGTCTAATCCGTTAAATTCCCGCGGTCGTATCATCACGTAAAAAGACGTGAGCACGTCGTAAATGCTCTCGCGTGCGATATAGAAAATTTTATCTGCAGCAAGATATCAATTATTGCACGCTTCTCCTCAGCGTGGTAGACAAGATTTAGATCGGCGTTTAGCTCGTTCACAGCTTAACAGCTTCCGCGACTAGTTTCCTCTGGGTCCGCTGTACGAACGGAAACTCGTAAAACCGGTCATACCGGTCACTGTAAAAGCTACAGTCTGTCATCAAGCCGGAAGTGCACAATTACAGTTGCCGCCGGTTTTGCAAACGAAAGCAAAAGAGTGACCCAGATTAGTAATGTACAAAAAATTATCTTTATTTTTTCATTCTTTGTCCTGCGCGCGCCTTTGACCAAGAACGAGAAAAGAGTCGGAAATTTAAAAGGTGCTGATTGACTTATCAGCGTTGTATCGAATGAACCCAGCTTTTCATTGAGCTCGTTCTCTTTCTTTGTCTAGCGTATATTTTTATTATCTACGATCTATGTAATCGTTATTTCTATTCACTGTCACACGTCATGCGTGTCACTAGACTTTTATGCACGGACAAAACGTTTTATCTTATCTTGTTCCCTTTTTCTTCTTTCTCTTGCTCCTCGACAGAAAGTGTCGCGTTGGCAATTATAACTCCCGGACTTCGTCTTAAGTCTCTATTTTCTAGACGAAGCTCGCGTTACCGTCATCCAGCGAATTTCTCTCCTCTCTCCACGGTATATAATACTTGGGTTACATTTTCGGTATTTCATTTCTTTTTCCCTGTCACTTTCGCGTAAAGTAAAAAACGACGCTTAAGAATCGAGATGAAATGAGAAGAAAAATAAAAGTTAGCTACGCGAATGGAGAAACGTTCTGCGTTCTACAAGGGTATGTACCGCAAAACGGAAAAATTAATTACTCCTGTGACTGGTTTTCCATCACATTTCTCTACGTATATTCGTTGTACAAATTATTTAATAGAAGAATTATAACAAAAAAAATCACAGTGTAAATAATATTTTCAAGTTCTTATCCGTGATTTTGTCTTAAAATAAAAAAATTGCTTTATCGTATTTTTTTTTTTTGCGCGGTCATTTCAACGAAATAAATTCCCAAACGCAACATAATATATATCTCTTCTCTCGTCCATTTATTTACGTTACATAAAGGAAGACTCTGCATTTTTCGTATAATTCAATGCTATTGTTATTAGAGTGCTAGATTTGCTGATAATGATGCTCTCCTTTTGATAGACTTGTAATACGATATTTTATTGGCGAATATATATAGTGTCTTTGTGTGTGTGTGTGTGTGTGTGTGTTGTACATTTACAGTTAAAATATATTTATAAATCTATTTAACACACACACACACACACACACACACACACACATATATATATATATATATATATATATATATAATTTATATGTATAGTTTTAATTTATTTGTAAATTATAATTAAAGTGTCCACTCGTAATTCCTGGTAAAACAGTCTGACATTTGTCGCAAGGAAAATAGTAGCACCGAGGTTAACATTCGAAAAGTTAAAGTACGCTTTTCTATTCCCATTCGTGTACAACATTTCTCTCCCTTTTTCTCTCTTCCCATCTTTTTCCCTTTAATTAAATATTACGCGTTATTGCGCATCATTTAAATTCAATCGCACGCGGGGAGACAAATAGGAACTCTTACAATTAATATCAGTGCGATACACGTTTTTATTTCGATGTGCAAATCGTCCCAAGTGCTGGTCGAATTTCTAGCTGAATCCATCAAGCGCGGATAACTGCTTGTGCATCTGATGTTTCAAGCACTTCGTTAATCGAAATGTTTGATCTCTCTGGGGTACTTGTTTTTTTTTTTTTTTTTTTTTTTTTTTGTATGTTACGCGATCGTTTTCCCATAGTGCTCTCAACGGGGATCTGCTGTTTTTTGCGCGCGTGAAACATACACTCCTGCATTGATGAATTCAATATGCCATCCGTTCTATCAGACTGTTAACTTTTCGCGGATAACCTCGACTTGGAACGACGTATCGAGTAACATCCGCCAGTTTACTTCGCGTTTGACATTGCCTTAGGCGTTTCATTAACGAAGTCTCCCCGTTGTCTTCGACGAATGTGGATGCTTGCTAATTAAGAATGCGACTTGACCGAAAGAAGCAACGTAATATGGCTCAAGTGACGGTGGCATTTTTTAAATCGATTCTTTTCGACGTAAAACAACTTTTTACGAACGTTGCGTTGCATTACATCATTAATGGATGGTTGATTTCGAGAGATTGATGTATCGTAAAGCGAACTTACTTTACGACAGGGTGAACGTTCTCTCTTTATAATACGGCATTTATTTTTAATCGCCCTGGCATAGTGTATACGCATACGCAATTTATTACTATTTTATTACTTGGCAAGAGTACTTAGCAAAAATAGAATTTTATATGGATATGAATATAACACTTAAAGAAATATATACTGTGTCATAAAAAAACTATTCGATCTCGCATAGTAATATCGGATTTCGGGAACATCTGAGAAGGGCGATATTTTTTTATATCGATATCGGATACGAATTTATCGATTTTGAATCCCCCCCCCTTTTTTTTTTTTTTACAAACAATATTATTTTGAAGCTTGTGTAGAAGCTCGTAAAGAATCGAATGCAAACATATCGTTAGCGTGCTGCGTTTTTGTTATTTTTCTCGTGTTATTTTTCTCGTTCGTTGAATTTAACGCAAATATTTTTTGTATCTGCACACCGCGCAACCGGTATGAGTTTTGTTCTTTAATTATTATTGGTTCAGACGCGTCGTTTCTGTTTCGCTGTACAACAAGGATGTAATTACGGGATCCTTGGGATAAAAATTTTTGCGACGCAAATTCGCACGTCGATTTTCTGCGGCTAACAGTGGCCTTTTTTAGCGTTGCATCAATCTAAGCGCAACTTTTTTAGCTCTATGTTTTTTTTTTCCCCCCAATAAAAAAGGGTTATTATTTTTTATCTAATAAAATTATTAAATTTGAAAAATGATTTTCTGTAATTCTGACGTAATTCTTTTTAAAAATTTTGAATGATTTGGATTTTTTTGTAAAAGTAGAGTTTAGAAAACTAATTTTTAATCTGCGAACAAGTATATTAAATAAAATCTTGTTCGTATGAGAGGTGTGCTGCTTTAATCTTTCCTAAACGTGAACAATAGACCATTTTCAGAATTATTTGCGCAAGAAAACCATTTTCGAGAGAGCGAGCACAGAAAACCGATGTGAGATTCGCGGATATATATTGACGTTCAAGATTTCCTTCAGGATGTATTAGTCGTAAACTGAAATTGTCGCGTCAAATATATTCCGCTATTTATTCCTATCGCCGGTCTCTCAATTCCTTTTTGCCGATCCGCGGTTCGTCTTTCTCATAAATTCCGTGACGGCCGGGAAACTGAATGTTATTCGTATGAATATCGCGTCTATTCGGCGGACGCCGTTGCAAGGGATTCCTCTCATAAAAGGAATACGCCGCTCCATCGGAACGAAGTAGTTCGCTCCAGAAAAATCCTCCTTCCTCGGAGTGCGTAAACATAAAAATTACGTAGTCAGTGGAAGACGATCTCGTAAAAATTTCTCACAACGCATTGGAATTTTTCTCGAGAAAACACGAATTTCGACGAATATCGACATTTGCAAGAACAGATTTTAGATTAATTTAATTCACTATATCTAAAAGGAGTGTTGGTATGTTTTATCATATATATATTTTTTTACATAATTTTTATACTTTAATTATAGCATTTAGAAGCTAGATCGTTATTCAGGATTTTTCTGCAGTTTATTTTCTTAAAATAAGAACACGATTATATGCCAGATATAAGAGGGGACAGAACTGTATTAAGTATACAAAATTGTGATTTCGGGGATGCGGTGGTATTCGCGAATATCCCGAGAATTTGCGGTAGAAAAGTATTGCTCGTAAATTCTGGCCGAGCATTTCGCCACTTATTCTCGCCAGGCGACTACGTGTACCTTCCTCCATTCAGAATTCCGCTCAACTTTCTTCGTTTCAGAACACTCGGAGCAAGGGAACATCAATGAGTAAACTTTGCCGAACATTTACGCGCGAGCACTATCATTTTTTTCTTTTAGAAATCATATCTCGGTATTGTCACATTGCATAAGATCGTACATTTTATGCTCTCTGGAAATCTGCATTTTTTATTTCTTTTTTATTAGACAGCGATTATAATATTATTAACATCTTTTTTTATTCCTTTTAATCTATTTTTTACTATCTTTTTCATTAACTATGGGGAATGTGTTTGAATAGATCGTTTCTTTATTTATCGTATTTCAATATTAAATAAATACAACGAGAAATGATCGATTCATCGACGAAATTGCAGACGCTTTCAGCGCGGCGATGTCGTTTTGTAACGATAAAATAATTATACGAAGAATGCGCGAAATCGGGGAGGGGGGGGGGGGAGGGAGGAAGAGGGGAGACGATCACGCGGAATTCTCGTTTAAGACTTCCCTCAGGATTTGCGCATTCGCAAACTTCGGTCGCCGACTTCACGCTCGACTATATTTATTCCCGCTGCTTTACGACTCGCTTCTTCCACTTCGTTATTCGCCCACCTTATCGGGCGTTTCACTCCCTCCTCACCCCCCCCCCCCCCCGACGCAAAAGACTCGCACTCTGCAGAATGATTATTTATCCAAACGTTCCCTTCTTCGGCGATTTTACACGGCTTTATAAACGCGGGCGAGAGGAGTAAAATCCAAACGTTATCTCTATTTTTCTCTCTTTCTCTCTCTCTCTTTCTATCCTTCTCTCTGCACAAGTATCGATTTTAATTTCAGCAGAGTACACGCCGTCGCGACGTCGCGCAAGAATCTTGCGAGTATTCCTGTAAAGTTTGCGCGAACGAGATTGTCGATATTCGACGGACTGGTGAATAACGCCTTTTGGCTCGTTCCTTTCTCGAAAACGCGTTTCGCTTCAATTCGTCAGAGTCTAAAGTTGAAAAAGCTCCGAGTTTTATTTTACCCCTGTCATCTCTATGCGTGAAATTATCGGGATAATAGGATCGCGAGCGCGATTCAAATTTCTCCGGTATATTAATCGAATAATGATGATCGGATGTTTGTATTTTGAAACGATGAAGGTATAATGATTACTCGTTCGCGGTTATGCATCGAATTTGTGGTTTTGCTACGCGTAGGCATGCACGTGTACGCGTGTTTCGTTTTCATGGCGTGAATATTTAATCCTTTTAGAGAGGAATAATACATTCTCGCTAATTTTATCGCGTGAAATTTAACATGATATCGTTGACTATTCTAATCAGTTTTTTATTTCGTTACAGGGGAATCGAGGCTGAAGGCTGCGAGACTGGGAGGAGGCGAATCATCGCCAGAATACGAAGTCGGGATAAATAGGATGATCAAAATAACCGTTGGATAAAGACGTAAGCGACGATTATGCATGTTTGACGAGACTTGGCATGATATATTACAGGTACAAAGCTCGACGTGTAATTACATAATTCTGCATTAAATGTCATAAGCGTAATTACGTTTTCCGATAGCTATGCATGAAAATCGAGCATAAATTGAAACGTAGATATTTAATCGGTACGATCTATGCGTTTACATGGCAACCCACTAATTACACTGGCACATTTTGAATTACATTTAATGGCACCAATTCCCCGTCGAATTTGTAATTTTGAATCGAGGCCTTTATAAAGATAATACTTATTGGATTAATAAAATAAATATATATAAGTTATCGAGCTGATACATCTAAATTATAGGACGAAATTTACAAAATATTTACCAATTCACGTTTATACGAGAAATGAAAAGAATTTTTCGAAATATAAATGAGATAGTATCTCTTTTCAATTAATATATGCTGACAAATTTTGTTAAGCTTGGGCATATTTGACGAATAAAACGTCGTGACATCCCGAAACTTAAATTTTGCGGAGCCGGTCTAAAAGATTGCGGCAACCGGTAGGTGACACAGCGGCGTGTACGCGAAGAATCTTTGCGCGTTGTGCGTGGAATACATTTGCAACACGTACGTACGACGCAAGGTGTGTGGTTTAAACTTGCAAGCGGACTCCGGATATATCGCTACAAAGTCGTGGAAAATCTTCTTCGCCAGGCGGGACCGAACGTGATATCCGAAGTCACTCACGAATTCATAGGATATTTTTTCGCCCCCGCTCGATTCCTCATCTAGCGCCTTCCCCACTGTCTTCCGCCTTTATATAACCTCTCTTCGTCTTTCTTTATTTCCAGCTTCTTCGTCGGCGCGACTTACTCGCGCTCACGCGCGCCGATTTCATAATGTTTCCGAAGATCTTCCAAACATCCTCGTTTCTTATCCGCTATAAATTTCACGGCAATCGGCTGTAAACTCTTCCGCACGGCTCCACTTTCTCCGACCGCTTTTTCGCGGTGGTTGATATCCCCCCCCTCCAAAAAAAAAAAAAAAACTTTTTTTATTAGAACTATGTGGCCGATTGGATCTTTCCGGAATGTATTGTATTTTTCTCATGTTTCAATTTTACGTTTTTCATCCTGATATAATAACTTGTTAAAACAAATTTTTATTACATTGTCAAAGATGCATTAACGATATAAGAAGAGGAAATCGTACAATCGAGATGAGAAGATATTAATCGTGGATACAATCAATGTATCGCGGACATGCTCAGTATTTTCCCTTGCTTCTTACAGCGTTACTTTTGCATTTTTCCTCCGTAAATTTATTCCGCAAAATGTTCGACGTTCGTAAAAGCGCATTACGGAAATTGTAGAACGTTGCGTGTATGTGGAACGGCAACTTATACCGGTATACCGGATTTATTGCTTGCGTATGTAATGCGAATAGCGCGAGTCAACAATGTATAGGAAGTCTTGTAGAAATAACTCCGGGGAATGGATGGCCGCGAGCAATCGAAAGTATCCTATTCTCGATTTGGCTACGACTCCGCGAAATCTCTCGAGCGTGATAATAATGCCCGTATCTATCCGTACCTTAATGGTAGTTACATCTTAGGGGGATAATCGTCTTGGCGACCCAGTTTGCAAACGCATTTGTCGCTTCGCAGAGAGATACGGAAAGAGGAAGAGAGTGAGAGAGAGAGAGAGAGAGAGGGCGGGGGGAGAGAGAGAAAAAAAGAAAGATAGAGCATGTATGAAGCGTTGTATGAACACGTGCTTGAAGCTGGAACGTAAGGCGTTTGCGCTTTTGAAGCAGTCTTAATAGCCACTCCGTCGCGGTGCTCTAACTTTCGAGCGTTTTACTTGAAATTCTGAAGCGAAAGTTCTTCTACTTAATCCAAGTATAATAACACGAATTCTCTGCGCTGACATAATCGAAACGTAAGATACTCCGCGAGTGTCTCGTACGATTGGCAAATAACAAGAAATTGATAATCCGATCATCCGCATTCGCAATATGGACAATATTAATTTAATGATTAATGATTAATTAATTGACTATTCTAATTAAACATGATGGTTTTAATATAGAGATAATAATAAATTACAATATACATTACGTGAATTTCGTAGATTTTCCAATTTGTATTTTCCACCACGTTTTTGCGTAATTATTATTTATTTCGAGGCTCTCTCTCTTTCTCTTTCGAGAACGCTGCGATCAATAACTGCAAACGGGTACGAACGATATTACAGATAATGCGGACGGAAGGAGCGGGTGCTGCGAGCTCTCGCATTTTTCGAATTACCAGATTACGAAGACGCAATAAACTCCTCGGCATCGTCGAGATGTTTAAGCGCCTCCGGAGTTCTACGAGTGCTTCCTGGAAAGCCAGGCAGTCTTGCAATGATCTAGTTGAAATAAAAACATACTAGATATACCGCATAAAATGATCAGCGAACGTGACTTTTTTCACCGGGGGAAGCCACCCTTACGGGATTAATGTCTATCTAATGAAACTTGTTAGAAGGTATACGATCTCGTCGCGGTGCTTATCGATCGCATTTCTCTGAAATAAAAGTAAAGCAACAATATCGCGCGATAATGAAATTTCTAAACGCGACATGGCGTATCAAATATTTTGAAAGACTCTTTATGTTTTTACTTTCCGTACTGTACACTTTGCAACGAAGGGGAGGGAGATCTGATAAAATACATATATTTCGCGACAGCGGGACACATTGTATACTTTGGACAATATGCATAAACAGCGACCTCGGTAAGTGAAACATTTTTCCTTCCGTCACTTTTTGCTACCTTTCGTCTTTTATTCTTGTATTTTATCTTGTTTCTATATCCTCGGCTTCCTTCCTTTATCCCAGCCTTCTGTAGCCACGAGGGTGCAAGTAGTAGTTATGTCTCTCTCATCCGGCTTGCATTTTAAAGAAGCAGTGGGAGTTCTGGTGGCTAACGACGCGTACATTTTGAAATGGAAACGAATCTAAAGGAGACGATAATTATTGCCAGTTTATTCGTGCATATGTATGAGGAATGTTTTCTCAAAAATTATTGTATTTTTTATATATTTTTTTATATTTTTAATAATATATTTTATATATTTTTTTCTATATAAACAAGTCATATGCTATTAGAGATGAAAGATTTTTAAGTAAATATCAGAATCTGTGCTCTCTCTCTCTCTCTCTCTCTACACATAAGTTAATTACATTTATTCGAAATTTGTCTTGAAAGTGCGCATTTTTATGCGATTTTAAAACTTTCGTAGAGAGATTAAGCTATTGTCTTTCTTTGGCATTTGTATCCATCTGTTTCTCGAGTACAAAAGTATATTTTGCTTCATTTACTTTGCATCTGCGCATCGTAACTACAGCAGTGTCGAATTTCGCTCATCACCTCTAATGTAGACGATGCTCTCGAATCGTGCGCCCAGACTACATAGGATTACGCGCGAGCATCTGCCGCCGCGTTCCCGGCTCGTATTACGTGCCTCCCTCTATTACAAGAGGCATTAATGCTCCCGATGGTCCCTGCGCGTTTTCGGAGCTGGGAAAAACAATAGGTAATTCCCGGGACACTTGTCCGCTCACTCGCGCGCGCGCGCGCGCGCGCGCACTCTGGTACCTGTCCATTGTTCCTGCAGACCGGTCGACAGGTAACAGAAACGGAACGAAGAGAGTACGACATAAGCACGTGGAGTGAAAAGCGGAAGGAAAGCGGAAATTGTGTATGAATGTACTGTTGTCCTAAAAAATTTTCATCAGAATTATTGATATAGAAGAGTGGATAAAACGTGGAAGGGGGCGGCGTTGAATCGGCGCGTAGATACTAGATAGGGGCAGAGCCTTCCGAGAGTAAGTAACATCTCCGATAGATTCGAATCTTCGCGCTTCTGCGTCGTCGTCATCGATAGCGTCTTCATCGATACCATTACGATCGGTTTGCCGTTACCCAACTTTCCCGAAATCAGGGAAAGCCTCGCCAGCGTTGAAAGTGCTTCCGGTCCTCTTTGTCTCTCTTTCTTCCTTTACGTTATCTCCTTCTCTCCTTCTTATTTAGCGTTCCACTCTTTTCCTCATAATTTTCACTTTCAATTCTCTGTCCTGTTTTTAAATCTTCCGCGACTGCGCCGATTTAACAAGGTGATGAAAAAGAGGTGGTCTTAAAATCAATATATATGAATATTGAATCACTGCGGTCATTTCTGGTGATTTCGCGCCAGGCGACAGATTTGACGATTCATTGCGCGACACTGCAGAATTAGCCCATTCTGCGGCGACACGTAATGAGAGTGGGTAGTTTCGAAACGCATGGTGAACCTGAGTGCGCCAAATTTGACCGTGCGGCTTGCAGTTCTCGTCAGCGTCATAAGCTACATCAACCGTTACGTTGCAACATGTTAGTTCCTAATGGCTGTTGCCATCAGACGCGACACACTTTGATTCGGAGGAAACTATGCCAAGTATCATAGAACTCCGAATTATCCATGGATATCGTAGAAAATAACGCTAGCATTTTATTTTTGATGTCTTAAAAAAGATAGAATTCTGCCATCGTATATTAAATTGTATCTTTATACCATATGTATCATAGTCTTAACTTTGACATTTCGAGATCGTAATTTGTCGAAACGTTATTCGAAAAGCGTATAAAAAGTAGCATCCTCTGCCGAGAATTTTATTTCTTTTTTTAACACAATAGCAAGTACTAGATTTATTCGTTTAAACGCACAGCAGCGGCTTCGTTATTCGCTTCATTATTCGCGGTTATCACGCCGCGTAATTAGATGCTTCTCTAAATACCATGTTGTTACACGCGCGCGCACATATTCGCCGATATTGCAGCGCAAGAAGGTTCACCTAAATAAACGTTCGAATTATCGCGAATGTCTAATGAATCGTGCATTAGACTACGTTTTTTACAACGTGTACTAATAATAATAGTACGAATGCAATGATATAATAATTGTGTAAAAAGGATTAACGGAATCTATTATATCTGAGACTATCTTTCAGCGCTTCTTACTCGAATGATTATAATATTGCGTATATTTATCTGAGAATAGGATTTTCATTCGATTTTAAGGCCTATTAGGAAACCTATTAGAAGGATTGTATATCGAGAGAGAAAAAAAAAAAAAAGTTTGCGTCCGCACGCAAACTTTCCCGAACGACAGAGCTACTACCCATTATCGGAGAATAATGCCGGCGATCCTCGTGACCGAGCATCGGATTCGCGTTCAAATTCGGAAGGCCATTTTCGCGGGATGAATGGTTTTCCGTGAAAGCCGCAAATCCCGTCTTTTTCGCGCGATCGTACGGAATCGACCGTAATGATTCCGCTTACCGCGATACGTCTTTACTAACACGAATCGTGCAAAGTAACCTCCTCGAATTATTCATTGATCGTTGCATTAAGTTATACGTAATATCGTTCAACTCATCGATAATTTCACCAATTATCGTCGGAGACAATCCATCCGGTCGCGTAAAATTAATGCCGATATCACCCGCTCACGTTTCGCCAACGCGTATTTAGCGTGATCGACGATGCGCGCATGCGAAAACAAACCTAGTAAGCCTGCACTCGCTAATTATATTACCCGAATGGATGTTTCACGGAGGGCAATGTTTGTATTGGGAGAATTTCACTGTCAATAATTATGATAATGTATTCGCTGTATTTGGTAATAAGTGATTAGGATCGGTGACAGCGATCTCGATTCCATTATTTGAAGAAATAGAAGATTAGTAAATTAATCAATGATTAATTTATATTATTATTATTATTATTATTATTATTATTATTTTGTTAATTACGGTAGAATGGAATAGATGAAAAAAGAATAATTATAATAATCACGATGAAAATGGCATACGGATAATTAAAATTTCGAGCGCTTTTAAAAAGTTTATTTTCGATTATATTTTCTCATTAATTATCAAGTACACAGCTACACCGTGTATATGCATAATTTTGTTACGGCGACGCTTGTTCCGCCTTTTTATCGCAGCGACCAGTCTCGCGAGGATTCGCGAGATATCGATCGTCACGTATTCGCGGGGACGAAAAACGACGGGAAGAGACTACGAGAAACCGGCCGTGGACGATGGATGGCGACGTGGGACACGCCGCGCCAACGACGCAGTTTCTTGAGTAGATTTATCGCCCTTTAAGAACGGTCGATTCAATTACGGCCGGCCGGCGTCTCCCGTAACGGCATAGCCGGGACTCCTCCAGTCCAGCTCCGGTACATTTTCCTTCGACCAGACACCGCGCCGGTGACCGAACGAAAACAAAGATGTAAGCCGGTAATGTGGCGAATACTGGCCGAGTCCGATGGTATAATGGCATTACCGGGGAATTACAAGATGAACAGAGATTATCTCTTTTCACCCCGTTCCCGCAGAGTTCCGCCCTTTTCCATTTCGTTCTCGCCCAGCTTTTGTGCCATCCGTTCGGTTCCCTTTCCTCTCTCTCTCTCTCTCTCTCTCTCTTCCTCCCTCCATCTATTTTTCTCGCGGTGTCGTTTCTTTACATCTTCGTTCCAACCGCCTGACAACCTGGCTCCACTAACACACCAATCTCCGCCCTCGACATTCTCTTCAACGTTCCTCTTCAAGACGAAACGAGGTCCTTTTTTCCATCGCTAGACTCTGTCCACGTCGCTCGGCGATGACGTAAATCGGTCTTGATATTCGTTACGGTAAAATTGTCTCAACGATAATCTACCGCGTGCGGCTCCGGTTTCCTGTTTCCGGTGTTTCATGGAGGGCGAGTCACGCCCGTAATTTCACTCCTCTCGCGGGAATTTTTTTTAAAATCTCTTCTCGCGGCGTCCTTCTAGGTTGTTAAAGCTGACGGGACAATTCGTGCGATAACGCAAAAAGGATCGGACAATTTTTATTCCCGAGGTCGGTAAGTCGCGGGATAAATTTATGGCGTTCGTCCTGCGCTACTCGTGCGACGCGTTTCAGAGGGATAAATTATATACCGCCTTTGCGGTTACAAGGAGGATGGTAGTTTGCGTAATCGTGAGAATTATTCTCTCCCCCCCACCCCAAAAAAAAAAATCGCTCGCGTCAATTCTAAGGAAATTTTTGATTTTTGTTTTTGAGCGATTTCTATCCTATCTTACGTCACCTCGATACTAATAATAGGATTCACGAACTTAAGTAAATAATACCAAAGAGATTGGGAAGAAGATAACTTTATACTTCTTCATTCGCGGAATAAAAATCGTGGGATCATTGTATCGCCGTTTATCTTGTCTTATTTCGCGGGAGGGGTTGCTATTTTTACCGTCAAATAATTCACAGCGGCCGAACTTCGACTCGCGCTGAAGGGATAATATTTATCCCTTATCTCGTTCCGAAAGAGTTTAGACGACGGTGGAGAGGGCGAGATACACAGTGGATTATATATTTTTCTCACGCTGACCAACCATGTACTTCATAAGTGTTTTGTAGAGACATAAAATTAAAATTTATACGCGAAAAAGATGAGATTTCAATATAACAGACGTAATAACACGTTATTAAAACCTGTACGAATCTGTAAGTATAAAATCTGTCGCGTACTTTTATTTTCTCTTTTTACGCGCTTTCATCGCGTTGGAATCGTCAATGGTCGTTTGCCGTGATACACCGATTTTTATCGTCACCCGTGCGTGCCACTGTTTTCCACCACAATTCGCCCCCGTGTCAACTTAAGCCAATGGCGATGTAGGCACGTGTGTGGTACCGTGCGTATCCGCGCATACGGATAATTATTTGTGGCACGATTGCCAATTAAACATTGTTCCGGCACCCGGGCTTACCTCGCAGCCCTGCCTCGCAACCCTATCTCTCCGCACCACCCCGAGAGTCTTTCTCCTCTAGAGCTCGTGTACGGGATGGTGTGGCTGCGACAGACGACAGCCGCAACGTTCGTCGCCGAACAAACTGTGTTCATTCGCTCCTCCCTCCGCTGGTACAACCGCCACGGCCTCAATCCTCACCCCGTATATCTCTCTTCTCTTCCATCCTCCCATCTCTCTCTCTCTCTCTCTCTCTCTTTCGCTCTCTTTGAACTGCCCATCCAACCGGCGACTCGGTACTCGCATTAACTTCACGAACCACTGTCGGTGCAATTGCACATGCAACTTTTCCTCACTTTCCTCGTATTCGGTTTAAAGTCCGAGTTGGACAATGACGAGTTGAACGTTTCGTAAACTACGCGGGTGACGGTGAAAACGATACGATTTCGTGTCCTCCATTGTAATCTGGATGAAGAGTCTCGTAAAAATGTAACGGTGATAAAATACACAAAATTGCAAGACAGAGAGAGATTTTATTATTCTTCGGATGGACAGGAATAGTTTATAATTTCTAGAAGAAAATTTTTCAAAAAAATTGCACGGCATCAACGTAGTCCCAAGTTATATGGTAAATAACATTTTAACGCGAGATGTTATTTATTTTTCACACTAACGTTATAGAATTAATTAACGTGCCACAGCGTCGAGTTATGCCATTCAATTATCATGCCGGACGCGTCGCGCGTCATCTATATAGCGGGACGTGTCCCTATTCACACTCCGAACTGACTATAATCGTACATATAATGCGCATACTATAGCCGCTAGTAATTAATCCGAGTTTGTCATTGTGTACTACTGCATCGATATATACACAACCTATTATTTCTCTCTCTCTCTCTCTCTCTCTCTCTCTCTGTTAAATATCTTTATAAAATCTTTGCAAAATTTAAAAGCGATATCTTCCCTTCACCGTTAACAGCGCGACGCGTTATTCTCCCGCGTGTAATTTGCGAAAATATCGAAGTGCACAATCGGAAATCGACTCGTGAGAGCGAAATAGGGTGGACCGACACTTATGTCACGACCAAGTACCGATGCTGCTGGTGCCACGTCGCGACGAAGAGACGCCTGACCGTCGCGACGAGGCGTAACGAGTACACGTTGACGGCCGCGTAATGCAACGTGTCCGGCATGCGCGGAATGGAAAATACATATGTACCATCGTGCAGCATCCGCGTCGCGTCGCGAATGATTCGGTTGACGAAATTATTGCGTCGGAGAAGCGGCGAATTTATCGAAGGCCGTTTTCGCGCCGCCTTGCCCGCAGCTTTCGCATTATTGCGTCTAGAGCGATGAAAATTAAATCCCCCGACGGAGTCGGATCCTCCTTCGCGGAGGAAGGGTTAATCGGTGGAGTCCGGGTGGATGAAAAAATATCCGTAGGAAATTTATCTCAATTATAGTATAAGCGAGAAAATGGGAATCCACAGAATACAGTCTGCTCTTCAAGTATATACAATACAATGTAATATATATAAAAAAAAAGTGTATTATCATCTGCTTAATCTTTCTTTGCAATAAAATTTAATAGTAGAGAAATTATCGGACGGAAAAAAGACAAATCGGTACGCCGTCTACTTTCGAGGGGCAATTTAAATACTTAATTGTACACCGGTATATATCTCCAAATTTGCGGTCCGCTAAGCCCCTGCGCGAATTAATGGCATTTGCGGCCGTCGTGCTTGCACGTAACGAAATATTAATTGCAACGCTAATGTTTCACTCAGCTGAGCCCCCATTTGCGAGCATTATCGATGTACATAGCATTCGGCGTGATTTTAAAGGATTTTCGTGTCTGCACCGCGGAGAAGGGGGATCGGCGAGGAGAGGGTGCAAGATTAGTATTGTTGTATAAAACGCGGCGCTACGGTTGGTTGTTACATTTATACGGTGAAATTTCCGCTACTCGCGTAGAACGTGTCTTTCGTTTAATGCACGTTAATATCGATTCATTTATCGGCGTTTTAATACACGAACTTTACCGTGACGTATCGTCGGCTTACGCTGAAGCGGTTGGGTTTTTTTTTTTTTTTTTTAATCGCGGTGCCTCGCGCGATGCAATAAAAAATTGTTAATTCGCGTAAAAAGAAAACGTCGTAAATACATTCGCATTTTTTCGCTTTATCGTAAATATTTCGCGTCACACTTCGCCGCGTTTAAGCACGCTGTGCCAAGTGCATCGAATTGAAAAAAAAATCACCCCTTTCGCGTCGGAGTCACTTTAACACCGACGTTTCCTTCGTTTCGGCGAATACTCCCGCTTCGCGAGAATATTCGACAAACCGCATGAAATATGCTAAAAGCATCGGATAAAAAATTCGATGGTACGAGCTGAGTACGGGCGAATCCGCGACTCGTCTGGAGGAGTGTGCGAGCGCGGCGTGTCGACTTGTAGAATGGCGGAGAATAAAGATCGATCGGGAGAGTGGGCCCTCGTCTCTCAAGAGGGCGAGAGGCGAGGAAGGAAGGAGCAGAGGAGGGAGAGGACGGGGAGGACTTGCTGGATGCCTGACGGAGGCAAGGTGGCGACGACGACGACGACGACAACGACAGCGACAGTCGGGATGTAGCGGTGATGATAGTGGATGTTGAGGTGCCAGAGTACCCGCGTCTTAATAGCGATAGTGGCGTCGAGATGTCGAGGGAACGAGGAACCCGCGTGGGGTGATGGCGACGTCGCTGAACCTCCGCCAGCCAGCAGCCTCGGTCACGCCAATATTACTTACCTCCCCGAGAGGGCGATAACTTAATTGATGCACGAGCGACATTAGGACTTGTCGCAGGTATCGCGCCGTCATCGCGCGAGAGACGACGCGCGTTGCCGGGTGATAATGCACCGTCGGTTGGGGATTGCGATTACGAAAACAAACGGTGGATACTACGGTCGTCGGTGCTTTAATTTACCGAAACGACGAATGATGATGACGTAACTTACATTCCTTTGTTGACAGTTAGATTAGATTGGTCCATGATTAAAAAATTGCTTCATTTATTTGAATTACTAAAGATTTTTGGAGCGTTTATTTACTCTTATTAAGAGTAATTAAAAATCTTGATAAATAAATATTAGATATATATCAAGGAGAACACATGGACACTCACATCCGACGTGTGCATAAGTATGCGGTGAGACTGCATCGGCTCTTTTCTTACTCTCGGCGCTCGTAAATCCTCCGTCATCCTCGCGGCTCGTCTTCCTGTTTCTGGTACTACTGGCTGACCAAAGTCGGTATATATCCCGACACGTAGTCCTTCGAAACGCTCATCGAAGATCCCCAGCGTCCGGTTTATCTTGACGACGTTCGTAGACCGGAGGAGAGAAAAAGCACCATAAATGTTACGTTATTTTGAAGGAGGTAAAAGCCTCCTGTGGTCAATGGTTTATGTCGAATAAGAGTTTTGCCTATAAAGAAAGTGGTTTTTCCCCGTTTTATCTTAGTCTCGATTAATAATTAATCTGTCTGAGAGCAATTAATTAACATTAAGATATTTTTAATAATTGAAATAGAAAACAAAAAAATATTATATTGTTAAAATAATTTTTATTTGTCTATGTATTTTCTTTAATCGTTCAAAGAAATTTGTTATTATTATATTTATATATACATATATATATATCCATTATTAATTTTGTGCTGATAAAGTGATATTGATAGAAATATGTTAATTTAATATATTTTTCTTTATTATTATTGTATTATTTTCTATTTAATTGCTTCTATTAATCGTCGTGGAAATTATTAAATTCCTTCAAACTTGCTCGGATTGAATGTATCGATCACGATCCGGTCGATTGCCACGGTTCGGATCAATTTCATCAAAGAACCGATGGTTCCTAAGGAGATATCCCATACTTGCTAGCGCGATCGTTTTTCCGACAATCCTTTTTTTTTCTCCTTTCTGTTTGTAGAACAACGTAGCCGGATGCGCTTCCGGTTGCTTTTTTTTTTTTTTTTACATGCACGCGAGCATCGTGGCTCGCGATTAATACGAGAAGAAAAGCACGAGAGAGAGAGAGAGAGAGACAGAGAGATTTTCTCGATGACCGAACATCGGACCGTGATCCTTTTCCTTTTTTTTTTCCGCAAGCTGGTACTCGGTTACCGAAGTTACAAGCCTCGAGACTTTGGATCGCGTCTCCCTCCCGCTTTTTCTCTTTTGCTCACCTTCTCTTTTTCTTCCTCTTTTCATTTTCTCTCTCTCTCGTCGGTCGCCATATCCTCCTTGGTGAGATATATAGGCGACCACTAAACTTCTGTCCTTCCCATCAATTTCGTCGTCTAAGAATCGCGGAACCAGGCACGATTCTGCCGCCCTCGTTTCCCAAACGCCTTCAGGCCTGATCTTTTTGTCGGCATACTTCTCTCTCTCTCTCTCTCTCTCTCTCTCATTTAGTTCTTTCTATTCCCCTCGCTTTCTACCATCTTTCGCGTTTAAAGGATCGTCTCCTACGAGAGTCATCTTTCAGCCGCTGCCCGGCTCCTGGGGACCAATAATCCATATCGATAAATGGCTCGGTAATATCGCCTTCTTTATGTATGTGATATGGAAAAAAAAAAAAATATGAAAAAAAGAACAGAGCACGTGGATGCGCTTGTAATTAAAAGAACTATCGCGTAATGCCGGATTATGCACCCTCCCCCCTCCCCCTCCTCCTCCCTCAATCCACGTTTGAATACAAACAATCCAGGCCACACGGTTTCTATCGTAAAAAGTTTTAATTCTAATTATATCCAATATATTAAATATATTGGATCGTAATTCTATGATTTTGCGATTTCATTTTGTTAATTCTATAATGATATATGGAAATCGTGAAAAATGTAGATAACAGCCACTTTACAAAGAGATGGATATTTGGTTATAAGGTATTATATAACTGTTATTTCGTGTATGTGACCGTTCACACTTTACCCGCTTTCGGGTGTTATATGTATAAATTTTGGTTGAGAGCAATCGGTACAGGGAAAGGAAAAAATAAAACTCGGCGCACATCGACATAAATCGCACGTAAAGAGAAGGTAAACACGTTCGAATAAGCCAATATCGCGTCTATAAATTGGAAAACTGTACTTTTGTACTTTCGTCGCGATTTTCCTCACAGTTGTAAATAATTTGACCGCGATGGTTAGCTACGTTATCCTGACTATCTTGCCGTTATATCTCGTGCAATGCCTCCCCCCCCCCCCCGTAGTCGTCGTCCTTTAAAAGATCGCCTCCCGCGAGGGTCATCCTTTAGCCGTAACTACTTCCTGGGGAGCGATCCTGTACGTGTGTTTCTATGATTCTTTCAAACATATACGATAACGCCGGATTACCCCCTCTCATCCACGTTTGGATACAAATAATCCAGGCTACACCAGGTTTCTATCTCGTAAAAAGTTTTCATTGTTCCCGATAAATGGTCATCGCGACCCGAGAACTTTACTGTAAGCAATTGAAAAAGTAACCTGCATAAATCGCTTAACGTTTTATGAATATGTTGTTGCCATTTTGTAAACAAAATTTATATCATCTTGAGACACACCAAAACAGTCAAAGCTTTTGGTTTTGAATTTTTAACAATTGGAGATTTACACGAGATCGTTGACTTTATTTTCTAAAATATCGGTGAATATTGAAAAATATTAAAAACTACAACATTTCGAGAAATGTCGAATATATATTGTATGTGAAAGCAGTACTTACTATTTATTTACATTTTTGTCCGATTGATCAAAGTATTTTATACACGCGTACATTTATCTCGACGGAAATTGAAAGTGTTTAAAGGCAGATAGATATCTCGCAATATGCATCGAACGTGCAAACTTGATGTCGAAGCTACTTACAGTGCCGTAGCATGTGAAATACGCGCTCGACGTGTCGGCCGTCCGTTCGATTTTCGCTTACCGATCGGATTATTTCCCAACGTTGCAAAATTTCAGTTCTGCGTGGTTGGTCTCAACGCTCGTTCCGTCGCATTGGCGTAACGAGAGTTTAAAGCTAGACTTTGTAGACTTTGTAGAGAAACGCTCCGATGTTGCCAATAGGGAAGAAAAATTATTCTGGTATTTCATCGATTTGTAATGTACTTCTTCGGCGATATAATTATTCAGTCTTGCAAAATATTCTGAATGTCTCGAGGAAAATTCCATTATCTAGCGATAACTATTTTGCGGATATTATTTTTATTAGTTGTTAGATTTATAAGTAATAGTAAAGTAGCGTGAAATTTCGGGCATTAAGCAAAGCTGATAAATAATGTGCCAATCTTGAAGAAAATTAAAATTTATTTAAATGCAGCAACGTAAGTTGACACTTTCTTGAAAAATAATTACCGGCTTTGTATTAGTTACAGCTATGTGTCAATTTACATCAACTCGCTTTTTTTTTTTTTTTTTTTTTTTTTAAGAGCGATAAGCGATCCCGTCCTGCGCGTGGATACCGATTCTCGAGCTTACGCCGCTGAAATATTGTAGGGTGTGCCGATTATTTTCATATTTGTTCCGCGCGGCGACCGCGAATTGGAACGGGATTTTATCCCATACACCGTGGAAACAATGGGCGAAATCAAATTCGCCGCCGCATAGAACACAATGGATTACAGAAAGTCGAAATTGAAAATTCTCGCTCTACGCGCGACGTGACTCTCGCGCGTGAATCTACTATGTAGTTGATTTGTAAGGAATTATCCATGTGCAAGAGTATAGTGTAACTAATGCGCAAAGTTTATCTGGCTTATACAACCGACGAGTTGCCAATCGAATTTGTTATTTCCGCGACGAAATCTGTTCATTTGTGCAATCGTGCTATACGATTTTCAGAAAGTAACGCTGGTCTGCCTTTTACCCTTATTAGCGTCCCGTCGCGATTTCATACTTTGCAACGGTATAAATTTTTCTTTTTATTTCTGTAATTACAAGAGAGAGAGAGAGAGAGAGAGAGAGAAGAAAAATCCGAATGCAATAAAATCACGAAGCCACGTTACATGAATTACAAAACATAATATTGCGTCGATTCGCTCATTAATTGTAAATTCATCGAGTAATTTGATCTTTATTCGCGAAATAAACGTCCGAGTGAGTTTTTCTCGTGCTTGATAAACAACGACAGAGGCGGCGCGAAACGTGTTGGTGTACCGCATAATCGAAATTCCAATTTGCAAAGCAATTCGAACCTCTCGTATCGAGCCCTCGTATAATTCTGTTCTTACTTAAAATCGCTCCCGTCGTCGTTCGCGTCGACGTTCCCGTCGGAAATTGCTGCGAATTTAAACGACGCGAGAGATGTTCTCGAGATACCGGTCGTGGAATGAGAGTTAAAACGCGGCCTGATGGGACGCCGCGGTGGCTTTTCCAAGCCGGGATACAAAGGATTTAGCGGAGTTCGGGTCACGGATTAATGGGAATTCGGCGGCAATTGCAAACAGCATACCGTATACGCGAAAACCGGAAGAAAGCTAACATTGCTCGATAAATTAGAGCCCGACTATTCGAAAGAGCGCGCCGACTACGCACATTATTAATTATTAATTATCGTTCGGTTAAAGCAAATTAAATCGATTCTCACCCCGGGGACATCGTCTAATTTCGCGAGCGCGCTCGAGTTTTCATTCCCGCCGATGGCGGAAACGAACGAAAATGGCGAACAATTATGGCGAAAGTTTGTCGCACGTGGACGTCGACTATTATTCTCGTACGCTCAAACAGCGCAAAACTTTTTTGCGTTTAAAAATTTCGAAGAAACGTGGAAGAACGACGGTGGTCCGTTAAAAATGTGAGGGCAATTCTGTGAAACGGGGAGAATGGGGGGGGGGGGTGACGATACAAAAAGGCACGCGCGAATTAAAGAAAAATTCAATACCCCGCGAAAATTGCGTACGCGCACGCGACGAACATTTGATACAATGGTCTGGACTCCGGAATGTCCATGGGCACCCCCGTTGCTCATTTTACGACGAAAACTACGCTTATACGTACAGCCCGCGCATACGCACGCACTGCGGCGTACTGTGCAAACTTGCAAATATTTCGTTGCAAACCATCGCCACATTACTATGCGAGAGTTACAAATATTCTGCATTGTTACCGCACGGCGTTTCTATGCAAACTTGCCGATATTTGTTCATTGTTCGTGCATCAACATCAGAAAACGTAGTTTACTCGGAGCGCAATAAGCATCGATCTTCCGACAATATGTGCTTTCGTAACGTTAATACGTAGTATTAACTTGTGAGAAGGAAATTATATATCAATTCTCGAAGAGATATGCGAGTTGTATCAAATTGGTTGACATTGGGGCGGGGAGGGGGTATTTTCTCATATTATTGAAGAATTGCTTTTTGACAAATTTATTATTGTTATTCTATTGTTGCGACAAAGAAAGTAAAACAGCATTATAAAAAGAAAATATTAGATATCGCGCTGCTAGATAAATTCAATTATTGTAGTAGAAAGGAATTAAAAATTTACTACATTGAACTATGTGTCTGACATGTCATTAACGTAAAAGCGTAAGTGCCGTCATCAGATCGAATCTATGTTCGACTCGAAGTCAATGCAGGTTTAGTTTAAGTCCCGTCCAAGTACAATGGAAGCTACCAGCGATTAATCGATGAATCTCCTGAGTCTAGTGGCTGAAAGCGAGAGTGCTTCTTCGAGACGCGATCGTTGAAAAGGAAGAGAGCCATATCGACGTTCCTCCTTCCGGTGCTTTCTCTCTCTCTCTCTCTCTCTCTATCTATCTATCTATCTATCTATCTTACCTCTCGCACGGAGTACTCCTACACCGCATTTTCCGAGTACCTACGCCCGTGACACGTTGCTCTATTCATGGTTGTTCCACGTTTGTATAGTGTTGTTCAAGGGTAATTAATTACTCTTTTGATATATATTATTAATTTTCATAAATTCTCAAGATTTAAAGTTATCAATACTGTCTACTTTATGACTTTATTATTAATTTTTACGTACGAAGCGTACAGTTTAAAATCTCGATGATAATAAATTATTGAATTTTTTTATAATTTTATGCGTGAAATTGGTCTCTTGATTGAATAGATGGATTATTAATGCTGTATATTTCAATTATTATACGAATCGATAAAGCGAATTCTTTTTTGAGATACTGAAAAGAGAGAGGAAGAGAATAGTCTCTCAGTATCTTTGGTCGTTTATTTTTGAATGGCACGGTATTGTTCGTGAGAACCGCTGAAACTCAGTTCTGGTCCTCCATTCTCGCTTCGATGAGGAGAAGATGTCCGTAGAACCGGGGACCATTGTCTTAATTGAGAGAGGTTAATTCGAGACGGACGAGTTCTGCGAGATATAGACGTTCCGCTGTGCTTGGCCGAAGCTTAGATGAGTTTCTCATTGCTCGATAGCATCGAGTGGGTATATATACGTGTATTTTCAGCGATCGCTAGGATAGATCGCCTGCCGAGTCGTGTTTGCGATTATGTAAGGATTGTGTAATTGCGAGAAATCCATAGTAGAATTCAATACCAGCCCATAATGGCAGATGCCATTCCCGATATCCCATTGGGTTATAATATCAGGCTATATACCTATAATCTATTCTCTATTGGGTCTCACGTATCATCTACGTATTATATGCACGTTTGTATCTCTGAGCGAACAATTATAATTGTATACAACTGCAACTTGAACGTGACAACGAAATTTCAAAAGATTTTATAGAGAACTCTTTTCAATTATATAATTATAATAGGTATATAAATTTTTTATTAATATTAAGGAAACGAGAATCTTCTTCTTCTTTTTTTTTTTTTTTGCTCTATCGATTTGAAACGGATATCTCTCTCGCACTTAATATAATGCGACGTCTATCGATTCTCGCCCGCCGCGATTTTCCTTCCCGTTGCGTATTTAGTCATCAAGGATTGCACGGCACTTACGGTAATCCAATTTTAAACAGACCATTACTCGGGCGAGCAAGAAATGTTTCCGAGTCCGGGCGACCTCAGACACCCCAGCGCGTCTTACAGAAAGTACCCTTCGCTCCTCGAGTATCCTCATTGCATAATGTACTCGCCGAAAGGGGCTGCGAGACGGAGGGTGGAGCGGTGAGGGGTTCAAACACCGTTCAGCGTACGCGTCTGTCGAGGCGCATCTCGAATCGAGGGCTCGTAGTAGCTAAGAGAATGACTCTCGTACACAGGAGAGACAGAGCGAGAGGAGAAATGGAAAGAGAAAGAAAGGAAGAAATATATATATATATATATATATATAGAAAGAAAGAAAGAGAGAGAGAGTCGAGCTTTTTTCGCACAAGACAACGAATGTAAAAAAAAGCGGCGGAAGTGGAATCAGGATACCGCATTTTGCAGACGTGACCAAGCATAACGGAAATTCCACCGCGGAAAAGGTAAGTAAGGGATGAGTGACGCAAAACTAAATCTTAAGAAATTACGTGACACAATTAATGATGAATAATATCCGGTCCGCCGGAGTATCGCATTCTCGATTTTTCGACCGATGGTTGAACGGATATCCTCGTTAGAGCTCATACGTCACAAATATTATTATTCCTCTTTCTTATATTAATAATTAATATATATATAGTAAATTGTCTTATATTTATACACCATCGTATCGAAAAAATCTAATACATATCATATATCAAGAATATATAGAAAATATTAAATTTATATGAGCTATAAATTTAGTTTGTTGCATTTTTTATTCTTTATTTTTTCACAGAAAAGATAACTTTTAAATGGACAATAATTTCTACGTGTCTCGTAAATGGAATAAATTTTTACTATATTCGTTTTTTGGAGACAGGGTTAATATATAAAAATATTTGATTTTATATTTTCTTTTAATTAAATCTGAAAACGCGATAGATATACGTATCACGTATCATCTCTATCTTACTTTTCACAACCTTTGGAAAATTCAAGTATATATCGATAAAAGGGGGAGAAAGAAGGCAAAGGAACACAAGACTGCAAAGACCTCCGGCGCGATCAGGCACGTGGCAAATTTGTAAAAGCGACAAAAGATCGAAGCGGATCTTGGACAATAGAAAGCCAAAAAAAAAAAAAAAAAAAAAACCACGCAGTGCTGCCTTTCTTCTGAAGTTCCGGAATTCTGAATATTTTTCTTACTGAGCTTAGGATACGAAATGCTTTTTACTCGCTCCGCTGGATGCGCCGATGTGATAACCAAGCGAAAGCGTTTCTACGATACGCAAGTTCTTTTTTTATAAATCGTTTTAATCGTGCCATGTTTCGCGTAAAGCTACTAAAATGGACTGAATCTAAATCAATATCTAATATCGCCTTCTCTCGTTTCTTAATTAACGCAATAAGAGAACACGATTATTGTGCCGATGCGGATGAAAGTCTGCGCGAAAATTCTTTGCGACAATTTTATTTGGGGGTAATCGATTATATTGAAACATAAGTTTTTATTAAAAAACTTAGATGATTTTGAAAGTTTATTCTAACGTAAAAAAATACCTTTTCCTCCGAATATATATAAAATATTAGTGTTATTATTACATTATGTGAGAAAATTCTAATTTCTAAAGTAAAGGCTCTTCTTTATCGTATTGAAATGAGAAAGCAATACAGGATTTCAACGAATGTCAGTTCCTTAGGTAATTAAAAGATTCTGAAACGTGCACATTGCGAGTTTGGTGAATTCAGAATGAATTTATCATTTCATTTTCGCGAAATGGATATAACGACGCTAACTCGAGCTCATAGATTGTTTTAAATGTCAGCTCTCCCAGCTCGTTTTTTAAAACCAATTAAAAGTTTCCCTCTTGTTCCTGTACCAGTTATCTCCGTTTCTCGCTTCCCGTCTTTTCCGTCTTTCGCGAGAGATAGTTGTTACAGTATACACCGGCGAAAGAGAACGTAAAGTTCCGCGAGCGATAAAGATGTATAATTTAAAGAACATAATCTTACGAGATATGACCGGCACTGGGATTTTGTTGTTCTATTTGCTAATTAATATAACGGCCATTCATTTATCCGTTCGTTATGGTGCATGGCGCGAGTTCCTAATTACATCCCCTCGAAAAGATCGGATTAAGAATAACTGACGTATTTTCGCGAGAGCGTCTATTAAATTGGATATTCTAAGAGGGATACGCTTTTCGCATTTGGAATTTTCCATTCTAAGTTATATAATGCACGAGAAAGTTATTATTCTTTATTAGAACATCAGAATCTCATAATATAACAACCGAGATCGGTTTACTCAAGTGTTGCTTAAAATTGATTTATTAAGCACCCGAAAGAATTCTCTAGTCGTCTCGGAGACACCCTCTCTCTCTCTCTCTCTCTCTCTCTCTCTCTCTCTCTCTCTCTCTCTCTCTACGGGAGATTGTAAAAATTTCTAAATGTCGCTTCCTCGAAAGAGATTGTATCGAGTATCGTGCTGGTTTAATATTTCAAAGTCCTTGTAATCTCAAAAAGGCGCATAATTAAAAGTTTTCTCTTTAGCTTCGCCTCCGAACCCTTTCTCTCTTTCTCTCTCTTCTTCTTTCTTTTCCTCTCACTCATCTTTCTTCTACGATTTCCGCGGCGTAAGGTACGCGGATGAACCGCGTGCTCTCTCTCTCTCTCTGTTTCTTTCTTTCCCGTCACAAGATGTTTCGTTGCGTTAGGCAGTAAAAAAGTTATGCGAGCGATGGAGACGTATAATCCCGGAAATGTGGGACACGGAAGACGCGACTTCGTCGCGACTTGTTGTTCTTCTTGCTAATGAATACCCGTTGACTTCCTGACGCCGCTGCCGGAGAGAGAGAGACAGCGGATTAGGTACCGTTACTACCGTAGCTACCGCTACGTAATTATCC
This sequence comes from Polyergus mexicanus, assembly GCF_030449975.1. Lineage (NCBI taxonomy): Eukaryota > Metazoa > Arthropoda > Insecta > Hymenoptera > Formicidae > Polyergus > Polyergus mexicanus. Next base: position 7,773,065 of record NW_027223326.1, on the reverse strand, counting down.
GGGCGACCCTTTGTCGGGATAGACACGACCCGGGGAAAATAAGACACGGCGGCGCGCGCGGGAAACAACGAAAAGTACCCGGCTTAATATCTTTCTCTTGTTTTCCTCCTTGTTAATCTGCATTTCCCCGGTGTCGGCACCGGAAACGCGCACTGCCGAAGCACGAAATCCTTAATGAAGATCTCACTCTCCGTCCCGTCTCTCTCGAAGTCTCAAGTGGTTCGCTAAAGTCTTCGGCAACCGGAAACGCGCATGACCGCAAAAAGGAGACCAACCAAAATTATCAGAGAATTTTAGACGAATTTTTTACTCATGCAAGAACCGCGCCGAATTCACCGAATACCGAATATTCAATCTTGTTTTATATAACTATTCGCTGTTATATTTTTATTTGTGCGGATGCAGAGATTTTTTTTTTTTTTACTGAAAACTATTTAAATATAGATATAAATTTCTTTTATTCATTAATAAGCAAAAGATTTAAGACTTTCTTTTGGAGATATTACATATTCTAGTTTTTTAAATATATTCTTCACTTTTTAAAATGAGAAATATTTAACAAAAATTTCTTTTTCCACCTTGTCGTAAATAAAATTGTTGTCGAAAGATTGTTAAGCAAAACGCTTCGTTAATTTTATCACTCTTAATTGGTGGATGACGATGCCCTCATCGTCGACAAAGAGCAAATCTGTTCACTTGGACGAGTGGATCGTTGAAATATTGCCAGGTGGCGGGTATCAGCCTCGGCCTACCGAAATGGGTTCCATTCCTTTCCGGCAGCTGACTCCGGATTAACCGGCCCGCGAGGGTTCCTGGGGATAGCCGACTGAGGGGTATTAAAGGCGGGCGCCGCGTTGCTCTGCTCTGATATTGCTTTCTTCAATTTGCAACCACCCCGAATCGTGTCGTGCCGCATCGTATCGATATCTCTCGCTTTCGTGATCATGTTTTGTTACATCCGTTTTAAATTCAATATCTTCCGTGAAATCTCATCGAAATCAATTAAATTATTTTATTCCAACGATGTTTATAATGCAATGCGCGCTATTTAAAAAAGTATAAATATATTTATATCTCGCGTGAATTAAAAAATAATTGTTACATATGTGTATAATCTTTTTAATATAATTGATAAAATTTAAAAAATTCGAAAAGGATCTATAATAAATCGACATGCCAATGTCCATGAATAATGTGCGATATTTCAAGCGACCCTAAAGTTTCCGTCCGCGTAAATAGCTCCGAAGTATCCAGTTGAGATTGTACGGTAGAAATGTACGCGATCGAAGCGTTTTGCAAAACATCTCGGGCATGTGTATTTTTGCACACGACTTGTAAGAAGAAACTTTGAAGCGTACGTCCGCGGGGAAGCGAGACAGCGCCGCAAACAACCGGCATTATTTTTACTTTCGCACTGTAATAACAACGGCGACGTCTGCTACTTCGCGCAGACGGCTTCCACTTTAGCGCAGGGGTGACGTCGTAACGAGAGTTGTTGCGAAACTGTGGCCGTGGCGATGATTCACAGGGAAGTTTTTTTTTTTACGGGCTTTCTTCCCCCGATGCGCCTCTCCTCGCAGTTTCCGCGAACACGTCTTGTTTCTTCCACGGCTGGCTGGTGATTGTCCCTTTTTCACTTACGCGATCTGCACGCATCGTTAGCGTTACAGATCCTGGAACGCCGCGGCGTTTTTACGATGCTGCATCCTTTCTTCGGCAGCAGATTAAGTATGATGGATGAATCCAGTGTTTCTGTCGTCTATTAAGTGCGCGGCGAATTCTGAAGAGACCAAGGCTTCGTCTACCGTATAATTACGGAGCGATTTTCCCTCTTTTGACTTTGTAAATTTTTAGAATATTAATTCTTATAAGCAAAAGAATAATTATTTATTTGTCATTATAATTGTATATTAATTTTCTCATGAATAATTCGCAATTAAATTAAATGAATTTGCGGATAAAAAAAAGTCGCAAAATGGATATTTTTACGCGTCGCATCCGGAGCGTTAATCGGAGTGTAAATATTTATATCACGCGATTACATATTTCTAAGCCGATGGAAATGTCCAGTGACGGTATCGAGCGAATTTCGAAAATTCTCAAAACAAAGACGATGGAAATGCGTGGAACGAGGATTTCCGTTCAAGTCCGGAGAAACTCTGTGTCGCGTATTAGACATTAGACTCTCGTGCAAACTTGTTTGTTCGCCGTTGACAACGAGCGCAAACGCCGACAACGGCGGCTAGATTGGGCCGAGGCTATAACGTACGATCCCCCGGAATGTTCTGGAATTAGATTCGGAATTCGCAATGGCTGGTGACGCCTTGCCGACGACAAAGCGAGCCCCTCGAGTTTGAGGCAATCGCGCCCGAAGGAATTCAATTGTATGGAAAGAGCCAATTATGTAAAGTAAGCCGTTGAAAGAAACGCGGGTCTAAACGGTGACGCAATTAATTCCGCGTAGCTTGTTTAATAAGTTATTTTCCTCGAATGCATTCTCTCACTTTCTTCTTTCTGCATTCTCTCTCTCTCTCTTTCTCTATACGAACGTTCCGTTTGCATTTAGATGAAAAACAGGTACCGCCGATGTCCAGACGAGAATCGTGGTCAGAAAATTGAGGACGAGATTGGAGTATCAATGCGATTGCACGTGTAATTGCGCGCTAATATTATTCGTATCGGGCACGCACAATTACGACAAACAGGCACGTCTAACGAAAACTGAACGCAACCGTAGAATTTAAAAGATATAATTTAAATAGATAGAATTCTCGTCAAGCTATTTCTTTCTACGCGTAAATCGTGTATAAATTTGGAAATAATTTGCAAGAGAAAGTGAGAGCGTGCGATATTCAATTAACAGAGTGTCTACCCCCTGGATTTTTGAGACTCGGGGAAATTAAAAAAATATCTCTCTTTGATAATCTTATTCTTCTATTATAGGCAATCCGCTCTGATAAATCAAATTGTAATTATGTATTTAAAATATATTATAAATATATATCTATCTCTCTTTATATATATTCAATGTTTTAACGAAATATTGAATATGCAATAAATATTTTTCCTTGAAAAATGTTTATGTCACGAAAGCTATTTAATTTTTTTTAGTACATTTGCAAATCTAACATTTGAAACTTAAATGATTCTATATCTTTCCTTTGTCCGACTAAGAACGCATGTAATAAAAAAAAAAAAAAAAACTAATTTTAGAAAATTGACCAAAAAAATATTCTCTTTGTCTTGCGTTTCAAAGAAAAATACCTGAAATGAAAAATTGCTTCGGCATTCGACCGCATATCCTACGTTGCTGCGGCAATTAGGGATTCTCCGTACTGTTTGCGGACAAATGGCCAATCTGAAAGCCCGCGCGAAGTAGGAACGGACGCGATATAGACGGACATATCCCGCTTCCGTCAGGCTGGGATTGCGCGAGACGTCGCTGCTGCCGCTGCCGTCGTACTCTCCTGCATTATTCATTCGGGTGGCGTCAGCGACGTTCGATTAACAATGTTACCTCGTGTTGTCGCCGCACGGCCCGTCGACTTACAAAGGATATCCCGTTGCACGCGCCGTCGGATATTTTACCGCAGGATCGGACGGCCGTGACCGACGTTACGCGAGGTCGTGCGACGTGAAATTCGTCTCGCTCTAATATCGGGCCCGGGATATTACGGGATCTACATGATGTCGCGACGCCATGAAATCGGGGAGAATATATGCTTCCATTATTGATTTTCCGATACACAAAATTTATTTGTATCGTCCATTGATTGTGGAATACTAAGGCGTTATATTATCTTCGCGCGTAATGTAAGGTGATTTTCTATCTCGAGGAAATGGAGATTTCATGGGATTTTATGAGAAAGTAATGTCAACTAAATATGAATATAGGTCACTTGGAATTTTCGATCATTACAGTAATCCGGGTGTTTGGAACAAAGTTAACGCCATTTACAAAGTTGACGGGAAGCGATTACGCGATAAGGACGTACGGAATTTTTCCACCGAATTTCTCATTCCTCTCGTATTTTTGAGGTCGCGGCAACTCGCGAGAATTTTTCACAGCGAATCGTCATTCGAGAACATCGTGGATCGATCGCAACCTTCCTCGAAAATCGCGGCGGCCCCGACTCGCTCGTCGGGATCCCGTAGTGAGGTAACCATGGTGGAGGGCTCGTTCGTGCGGTGATTTTGCGCCTTTAATATCCAGTTTAAATATTCATGAGACGGACGAGGTGCGCACGAGGCGAACGCGGTGCGTCACTCTCGATGCACATAGAGGGGTCTCGACCCGACGTGCTTTAGCCCCGGGTAGCTGTAGCCCGCCAGGGCACCGAGGTTACCCCGCTCTCCGTTAAGGTACGGAGAATATACAATGAGGGGGAAGACGCACACCGATATGTGCCGCCGGATTGACTCGCTGTCAAAGTAACTGAAGTCGCTCTTCGTTTGCCACGGCGAGAAGTCAGCTTTTTTGAAAACGCACAAGGGACGTGGGCGCGAGAAGGCTGTCACATTTCTTTGTCCCGCGCGAATATTTTGTCGCGTCACTTGACTCCACGATTCTCCCAGTCTGTCACTTTTGATGCGTTTTGTCGCGCAAATTTTTTTTTTTTTTTTTTTTTTTTTTTTTTTTTTTTTTTTTTTTTTAAATATATTGGGTGATTGCATAAGTTCGTGCCCGATTTAAATATAAACTTCAATAGATTATATTTTAGAGATAACACTTTTATTAATCAATTATATAGTCTCCATTCTTTTCTACAATGGTTTTCCAACAATCTATAAGCTTGTCGATTCCATTTTTGAAGAAAGAACTTGGTTTTTCTTGAAAAAAGTTTGTAAGGTGGTTTTCGACAGCTTCCTCGGAATTGAGATTCTTGCCATTTAAACTATTCTGCAAAGATCGGAACGGATAAAAATCTGAAGGCGCAATATCTGGAGAATATGGCGGGTGCTGCAGAATTTCTCATCGCGACTCCTGCAGTTTTCCTGCAGCTTATTCCTTTCAGTCAGGAGATGCGGCACCCACGTATCAAGCTTGGAAATGTATCCAAGCTTTTTTAAATGACGAAAAGCGGTTGAATTATCGACGTTCAGCCTCTCAGCAATATCCTCAGTTGTAATCCTTGGGTTTCTTTCCGCTAAGGCATGCACAATGTCATCATCAATGCCAGAAGGCCGTCCAGAGCGGGGTTGATCCTCCATGTTGAAATCACCGTTTCGAAATCTGCCAAATCACTTTTTGACTGTTCGGAGAGCAGGAGCGCGGTCCAAATAAACGCTTTGAATATTTTTTTGTGCAATCCCAACACTCACGCCTTTCCGAAATTCATATAGCATTACATGCCGCAAATGCACCTTTCGTTCTCCATTTTTAATGATTTCTCTTATGCACAAATGGACTTATCTGAACAATGTCTGACGCTAAATTGACATAAGACAACGTCATCTATTCGGTGTAAGCAACAATTACCACACGAAAACAATAGAACTCCGCCATGCAGTAACTTGATGTCATCTATGAAAATCAGGCACGAACTTATGCAATCATCCAATACTTATATTCTTACTTATATCGATAAAAATTGATATGCTCGTGTATAAAAATTAATTTCACGTCTTTGAAGAACGGATATCTGAATTTTCGTAACAACGGCGAAGACAAACAATTATTGTAAACGTGAGTGCTGCGAACGTCGCGGGGAGAGCTCATCATTTTAGCGCAAATTCAGCACTTTGCTATTCACTTGCGGTGAATTGCGCGTGACAATTTTTCCGACGAGCGAATAGATTTTTGCGACGGGGCACGTAAGTGCGACGTTGTGATTCACTCGCGTCACTTCGTATATACTTTTATTCTGCCTGCGCGTTCCTCTCCTTACGTCATAGTGACTCGCATCTCCCTACACTTACCGCGAAAGACGCCGGTAGCGTCGTCATCTAAAGGGTAGACGGAATTACGCGTTGTTTTGCCAACGTTCGCCGAGATTTAGACACAAATCTTCCTGACACGGGGGCTTTGTAATTTCTTGTCTCGCGGCTCCCGACTATTATTGGATTAGGTTCCTAACATGATTGCCGGCAGCGCACAGTAAACTTTGGAATATCATTACGTCGTGATTCGTTCTCACAAGAGCCGCGTCATCGCGAGAGATAACTTTCCCGCGCTTTCATACTTTGCAAAATTTTTTCCCCCTTTTTTTTTCCAAGATTAAGCGAAGATTTATGCGGCGATAGTGCTTCGATGATGAAATGATGTTCGGTTCCGAACAAGCGGCTTGAAAATCGCCGGCTTGATTAATGCCTATACCTTCGAACCGGATCGATCTCGATCGCACAGTCGTTGCCCTCTCTTTTTGCCGCGAAGCTCTGCGTTTTGCGGTCGATCCCGGTTTGAAACTAACCGGGCGAATTAGTCCGCGCGTTAATAGTTTCACTCGCGTTCGTTCGAGGAGGAGGGGAAGGTAATAATGAGGATACGAAAAGCGAAGGCGGAGAAAGAGCTGTGGAATGGCCGTGGCGCTCATAAATCACTATTAAATCTTGAAAGGCACAGCGCTACGCGGTTTGTCGACTAATCTATCAGGACAGTCTACCTAATATAACGGTCGAGTAATTGCGGCCGGTGTACATGGCTGAGCGGCCCGATCGATCCGCACTCCTCGTGTGCCTAATGACCACGCGAACGGCGTGCCCCAACGTACGCTTCACGGTTTCGATCACGATGGCCCCCTTGTTAAATTAATAATATCGTCACGGGTTCTCGGCTATATGTTACGTATATTCGCGCGCGCGCCATTTTTTACCGCCTATATCGATCCGGAGGAATATTTGCGTGCGTGTGATTAATCGAAGAGAAGAGTTTCGAGGCGTAGAATTTTTATTTTAACCAATATCTTTTTGACAATTCTATATTTCGTCTCGCCAGTTGAATTCTCTGATTTTTCTCGAACGAAATATTTCGACGCAGAGAAGATCTCTGCGCTTCTTAGCGGATAACTAGAGAAGAAGCGCTTGCATCGAGATTTAGCAGATTCGATGTTTCTTATCGAGATACGGAATTTCTGCTTGCGCTTAGCCAGTGTGACACATCGCCGCCGGCGAGCTTTCCAGATCGTGGAACGGGTCCACGTAAAAATAACCTTTATTACGTTATGTAATCAGTTAGTAAAAGCAATTTCGCTAAAAGCTTAGGGGGGCTGCGTCCCCGGCTCGTGAACTCTCGCGGCCTGCTTTTGCATAACCACGCGGCGGATCTCTTCGGTTCCCTCCTTCTCTCTCTCTCTCTCTCGTTGTCTCTTTCCCCCTTGGTTTGGCAGCAATTACCGTCTACCCGTTTTTCGAGATCTTACGCTCGAAATGATAAGTGTTACGAGCGAAGAAAACATCTTAATCTTCCCGCCCCGGGAGACGTGTTGATTGCAAATTCGAAGTTTACGCTTCCTCTCCCTTTTTGCACCAGCACGCGAATGCGTTTCGGATTAGCGTAATTGAAGCATATACAGCTCGCGATCGAATGCGAGATAATTGCGTTTGCATTAGGAAATTTATGCGCGAACAAAGCGACTCCCCCACCCCACCCCACATGCGTCTTCATTAACCGTTGGCTATTTATAGCTAGCAGTTACGGTCATTAATTTAGAAACGCGAAGCTCTTTTCGGAATGAAATTCAACCTTGATGTTATCATGCTGGATGAAACGTTACGTCACATGTGCGGTCTTTCCGTTTTAAAATATTTCTACATAACGAAGCTTTATAGACCCGGAAAAGTCTGGACCTTGCATGATAAGGCAAACAAACACGGCGGATCTCATATATTTTCATGTATGCTGAAAACCGTTTCAAATTTCTTCGATGCCAATAGTAATAAACAATGTCTGTGAAAATGACATTTTATCAATTCATAACCGCAAATATTGCGGCCGCCCATGGTGCCTTGGAGCTATAAATGTTAAAAAAACACTACGCGGAATAACGAGAATAACAATGCCTCGTTTCAAAGCATATAAAATGAAAATATTCCAAATACACTACTGACAGGCTGTAGGAAACAAATGTTTAAACTCGGCGCGCGGTTCATTTTGTTTCGCAGCTAAATGCACCCGGTACGGAAACTCTCGAACAAAGAGATGACAAAGTGGTTTGGCGAATGCCAAGAGTGCGAAAAGCACCGGTTGAAGCTCGCGCAGCCGAGCCTCCGCAAAGGTAACGAGATTCGAGATACGAACAATGGTATTGTTGCACCAACAATAACGTATTTTCTTGTCCGTAATAAGGGGTAAGAAGAACATTTAATATATGAAAAGTCGATATAGCTTATTTCTCGCTTTCTTGATTGCGAAAACGGGAAGGACTCCGCGGAAAGAATCGAGGCGCGACGCGCTTCGAAGGGCGATCAATCTTGCCCTTGGAATGAAACTTTATCGGCGACAGACGTTGGAGCGACGTCGTCGATCTGATGCGCCGCGTGTGACAAAATTAAGTTGAGACAAATCGACGATCGGGGGAACGTCGGCGGATTTCGCGGATGAAGATCGATGGTTCAGATTCGGCAGCAGAAATAGGGATTACGAGTAAGGTCAGAAACCGAGGTATCTTTCATCAAGGATGATCCTTGGCCGACGACGAACGCTCGCGTTAGCAATCGTCGTCCGATGGAAAGGAAGAAGGGAAGGTGAGAGAGAGAGAGAGAGAGAGAGAGAGAGAGAGGAGGATGATATTCGGAAGGAAGGGCTGTAGAAACTAGAAACGGGGACAATGGATACAAGAACGCCATAAGTGTTGTCTGGTCGATCCCGATCACTTCCGTCCCGTTGTTCCGGCGAAGCGTAACCCGGTCGCCTGGCAACCGCAACCCCAAAACATTACTACGACCGGGGGATTCGGGGTGAAGGGGAGAGGGCGACGGGAGGTCGAACGCGAGAAGGGAGGGAGAGAGGAAGCTTAATGGATACATATCGATATCATTTGTACACCCTCAAAAGCTTCCCTCTGGTGCCGCTCCGTTGCCCGCGCGGATCGCGTTCTCAGGCTTGTATCATTCCGAGAAAGAAGCGGCGTTGCGCTGCGCGCGAACGTTCGCGAAATAATCTTTCGTGTCCCGAAATCGATCGCGTTAATTCGCCGAGGGATGTGAACACGTGTGCCATGCAAATCAGTGTGTGTCTCTCTCGCGCGAGTAAAAACTACTTGCGCGCGTACATCTCTCCGTATCGGGCAAACGTAGCTCGAGCATGAGATATTCTATTATTTTATATAGCTATTTTGATATATAAAATACAATATATATTATAGAAAAGATTTCTCTAAAATCAGTTGACCCATAAAAGAAATAATATTCTTTCAAATATTTATTTTAATTTTCACGATTATTATTTACTTCGCTATTAGATATTATATAAAATTATTATTATACTAAAATAATTGTTATATAAATTTAATTATGTACTTATGTACTGAATATGTAATTCGATCGGTAATTTATTAGCTTATCTCACATAAATCGTATTCGATTCATCGTGACGTATTTCAACGCATGATCTGATTTTCTAAACGTCATCGTCAAGATCGACCTACATACACACGGGCAGAATTTCTTGTCGCGGTGGACCGTTGAATCGCTCGTCCAAGGGGTTAGGTTGGGCATTAAGGGTTAGGCGTTATCGCGAATAGAGGTACCTACGGTGTATACCGTGTCAGAGGGAGTCAAATTGGATCAACCGATACGGGGTCGCGTTATGAACACGAGCTGTCCCACAATCCCGCTCTGGCGGCAGGCTAGCTGCCCGCCGTCGTCGCTCCTCTTCTCTCTGCTTTGTGTGTGTGTGTGTGTGTGTGTGTGTGTGAGTGCTTTGTGTGTCCCACGATTCTCTCCGTTTGTCTCCTCTCTCGCCAAAGCTTGGCCGCACACGCGTACGTTTATCGCGCTCGCTCGAATGGACAAGCTCGTCTGTCCATCCGAATACCCAGAATACGGATACATCCGCGAGTAGACGTGTATGTATGTTCGATGGTGCATACGTGAATAGAGAGAGGATATACGCATATAAGCGTGCTTCTCGCACTGATGTCCACGCATCGCACCACTTTCACTCTCCCTACGCTGTCCTGTAAACGTCCACTCTCCAAGTGTGTCGTGCACGCGTGAATGGAGTGTGCTCTCTCGACGCACGACTGAGTTACCTACCTACCTATCCTCTCTCGGATCGCGTCTCGCTGCCAATAAATACCTCGATCAATTATTCCCGCGCTCGCACAGGCTAGGCTATCCCGTAACGCGTACGCGGGACGATAACACGGGACGATAACGAATGCTTGCTACGCCTATAACGCTGAAGACCCGTAATTTGACAGATGCGATCAGTTACCGGGATGATTCTGCGGGTGCATCTCTGCATCGTCCGTCCACGTGTTTGCCCGTGTCGCTATAGATGACCAATGTTGTCTTTCGCCCGCAGGCTCTATATCCGCTCGCCAAGAAGCGCTATCGATCCGTTGTTTCTGTTAAAACTTTGCCATTGCGTATTTACGTTATAGGAATTTATATTTCGTCCCTACCCTCTGTCTCTTTCTCTTTCCCTTCTTTCTTCTTCCTTATTTGATTTTTTTACTAGGAAAAATTGCAACTGGTAAGTCGCGAAACGTATCGTATTAGCTTATATAGTATCTAACAAGTATTTAACACGTGTGGCGATATAATATGTATACGCGAGGGTGAATGATTTTATTTGATTTTTACGAACAGGGCGGTGACTCTCAATGGCACCATTTACGCGATATCCGACAAGCTCGTGTGCTTCTGATCGAGGGCGCTGAATTATAAAGGCCGGAGATACGCGCGGCGATCAGCCAATTTTCTCATCTCTCACGTCAGCCACATACATTTTCTTGAATTCGTGCGACGTGACAAATGTAAGAGCGAGAGATGGAAGGAAGTTTCCACTGCACTCCGTTTCCGAAGTTGTTCATCCTTAATCCCGGTATTACTTGGAGATAGACTGGAGGATAGACTCCTCTCCGGCTCTGTCACGTCTCGAGACACGGCAAATTAGTTCGCATCGATCAGACGAGCCCTTCTGTCTGCAATGAGGATATACGCGCGTCCGACATTGATCAATTCGTGATACGATTGATTAATTCTTTGATCAACGGCATACCCGTATTATACCTGTATATCAACTTGCATCATTAACTCTTTCTCGACTTTCTTTACTCATAACTCAAAAATAGTACTCTGCGTTGATACCACTGCTTTTTCTTTTTTAGTACTCTGCGTTGATACCACTGCTT